>NW_015150471.1:2299149-2325263 GCF_000732505.1 Cyprinodon variegatus
TCTATCTATCTATCTATCTATCTATCTATCTATCTATCTATCTATCTATCTATCTATCTATCTATCTATCTATCTATCTATCATCTATCTATCTATCTATCTATCTATCTATCTATCTATAGATATGTGGCTATAGATACATATAGCATTGAGGCTCCAAAAAAGGGTCTATGCTGTTCAAATGGAGAAGCTAAAAATTGATTTTAATATGAGATAATTGGAGGTTGTTATATGTACTCATCTAAAACAAAGCAGGTAACAAATTATCCAGTCAAAACGAAGCTACAGTAGGAGTAGATCTTCAGAAGTTTCTGGTGTTTCAAAGCAGTCAAGGTGAGTCATAATCTCCAGTAACCATCAAAAGACAAGCATCATGCCTCTGAAGGAAATGACAAAGTGTCCTGCTACACCGCCATTAGCTGCTGTAAAACACATAGCAGACTGTTTCTCAAAGGAAAAACAACAACGGCTAGAGGCTAAGATATCATTAGAGGACAAGCATTGAGACACTCTTCTTATCTAAAGTTTTCATTACATGGTTGATCTCACCTGTATGTAAAGGATGCACATGTATTAGCAGAAGGCTATATTTATAAATCACGAACAGAAAAGTGAAATGTAGTTTCTACTAAGATACATTTAGTTACTTTCTAATTTTATAAAAGAGATAGCTAGGTACTGCAAATGTTAAATCAACACTTAACACACTGGAACTATTTACATATTAAGAGCATCAACAATAAGTTACTCTATTAGTTACATGAGTTTATATACTTAAAATCAATCAACCAATCATGTAAGGGCAAATTACATGATTGGCATCAATGAAGAAAACTTACTTATATTCAAACAGTACCATCCCAAAAATGGTCTAAAATGTAGAAAATATCTAGGAACAAAGCAATGAAAGGAAAGAAAAGTAACAGAAACTATGATAACACAGATTTCCATGTAGACATACAGCAGTAATGCAGATATTTTTGATTTATGGCCAATTTTGAAGCGTGGTGGGAGCTATGTTATTCCACGCCACAAGAAAGGAGGGATTATCACGGGCGTGGTTAGCACGCACGCCCAATGTACGGAGGCCTTAGTCATTGATGCGGCCGACTGGGGTTCGAATCCAACCTGTGGTCCTTTGCCGCATGTCTCTCCCTCTCTCTCACACCCCCTTTCCTGTGAGCTTACTGTCCTAAAAACGAGCAACAAGTGCCGTAAAAACTCCAAAAAAAAAAAAAAAAGAGGGACAATAACGAACTAGCTGTGGGTCTAGATAGAACCGAGGCGGTGAGGAAGTGGCTGCAAGGTGCGAAAAAGAGCAGGGATCCAGGTGGAAAAAGCGTCCCAGCGTTCTCGTGCATCTCGCTCTTCTAGCTGGTCCATCTTCATGAGTCTTTTTCCACAATGGCGGTCAGAAAAACAAATCAAGATGGTACGGTACCAAACAGGAAATATGCATACAGTAGGGTAGATCGGATGTAGATTTGACCAATCAAAGGCCTCCTGTCTGCAGCACTGTCTGCGGTCACATACAGTTTTTGAGAGGTGCAGCAGAGTGTCTGCAGAAGGGATAAGGGAACATTTGCGTAAATTGCGACGACCTGGTTTTTGAGTATAAACCAGCCTTAAGCCTGTCAGTGGCGGTAAAACTGTCTTTGCATTCTTTTGGAAACCATCTGCAGGATTCCTGTTAATCTTCTTATGAATTCCAACACTTACTTGATAATTATGCTGATATTATCCGTCTCTTTTTGATCACAGCATACACATCATTTCCATTTTCCGATGGTCTCTGCAGTAGAGCTCAGGCCTATGCTTGTTAGGAACCTTTAGGATTTGATGGTATGCGAAATATGCATCATGAATGTTTAGCCAATAAATCAACTCTGCGATCTAATCATGTTGTTATAGACCAACGTTGCTCCACATGACTATGATTAATACATATGGATATGATATTTTTTAAGACTTTCAATGTCTTTCGTAAAATAGAACCGTCCAAAACTGCATGCCTCCAAGCATAGTTGATTATAAAAAAGGCTTAGCTCCAGATTAAGGTTTGGATCTAAATCAATATTAAGTTAATCATCTCTTAGTTGGGACTTGCCTAACCTGGGGTAAAATATTTTCATGCTGTTGCATCACTGGTAAGTTACCTTAATCTGTCCAATTTGAGCAGCTTGGAAGAGAAAACAGACCAAGCTAAAACATGGATGGTAGTTAATTCCATTAGATTTAGAGCTGGGTTTATTTGTCAGTCCAGGTATTACCTCTGCAAACCTGCACATTTGCTCCTGCTAGTATTTCATGTAAACTTGTGTTCTGCCAAAAAAGTCAAATTAAATTCAAATATTGTACTTTTTTTTTTTTTGTAACATTTTTTAACTAACCACCCATGAGAAAGTAAAAGGCGTTTGGTTTTATAGATTTATTTCAACAGAAGTGTTGAGAGGTTAGAGATTTTCACAAAGAAATTCTCTGCGTTCCATTAAGGATTCCAAACAATCCACTATCAGTTGCATCAGATGCTGCTGGTGATTTATGTAGCAGCGCCGACAAGCTGCTTCTTCTTAACCATCTGCACTTTGACTTCTGACTAATTCACAAAATTCCCAAAGACTTTCGCAGAAACAGAATCTGACTGCTTTTTTGCTCACCTGAAATGTCTTTAAAATCATATTAATTACCTTATTCATGCAGAGCTGCTGCTCTTATTGACTTATTTCTTGAGACATTCAATAGTTTTGCAAGTTTTTTTTTTTTTTTTACTGCTATTAGCCAATATGTGATTTTATTTTGTCCCAACATCACTGCAAATATAAGAAGACAACATAAAAAAACCAGGCTAAATAAAACAACTTATTCTGGAGTTTTGTCATTCAATGTCTGATTTTAAAAATGTAATGGGACTACAAATCAATTCTCATAAAGGAGAAACAAAACACAGACACATTCCAGCCTCTGCTAGAAAAATATTCATCCACCTGGGGAGGGAAGCTGGTAACTTTGCTTTGTCCCAGTTAATCTCCTTCAAACGACTTTTCCTTTACTTTCATTGAGTCTGTTAAGGGATTTCTATATGCCACTTTGATGGCAGCATTTCCGGTGCACTGTGCCTTCTGCGCCTCATGATGTCCTCCGGGCAAATCTGACAAAGCTGTGCTTCAACTTCAACATATAGAGGTAAACCGGAGGTGGATCTGAGTTTAATGCAAACAAAGTTTCTGCAGACTGCTGCTGCAGAAGCCCTCTCTTAGAGGAACACACTTGGGGCTTGGGGCTTCAGGCACAAACCCAGAATAAGCCAACATTATTAATAACTTTTCAAAAAAAAAAACTAAGTTAACTTATTCAGACATAGCTCAGAGCAACTGGCGCCCGTCATCAATAATTGCTGCGGGCAAACACAATGAAATTCCACAACATTTCATCAAATCTGATGCCAGCATTAAATCTGTTTGTACAGGCTGAATGTGTTCACACAGCTCATTTAGGAGAAGCTTTAAAGGCAAACTTAAGTCACAAACAGCACATGGTGAAACACTAAAGTAATCAAACTCTAATTTCTAGGATCCTTGGAAGCGTGTGGTGGCGCATGTCTCTGCCCTCTGTTGGAATATTTCTGACTGATTAATTGTTATGTGTGGGCAAGGAAAACCACTGCTCTTATGATTTTTTTTAGACTTTATATTTTTTCATCTAGCTACAAATCTTATGATTTTTTTGTGGTGTTATTTGAGACTAATGGAGTTTTAAAAAAAAGCAGAAATCTTGCTTTATATACTCACAATGAACCGAGAGTTCTTCTACTGAGACCTTCCTTATGTCAGAGTGCTGATGAAAAGTCTCCATTTCTACAGTATTGCTTTCGAGGTGGTTAATTTAAGATGTCAACAATGAAAACATTAACTGTGTTTTACTATGACTTCATTTTTATTCCTCCAACAGGATCCATTAAAATGAATTACAAAATAAATGAAGATTTAATGTTATGCAGTTAGCTACTTATCTTAATGAGGAGTTAGTAACATTAGAAACACAAACCAGAGACACTAGTTAACAGAAGGCTGATTTACAATTTTAGCATTCATATTTTTCCTAATTTTTGTCCGTATTTATCTTTTTAATGCCTGTAAACGAGGACATCTTGTACCAAATCTTTACACTATTGTTTATTAGTTTATCCTCTGGTGTGATTAACCATCATTATTAATTCTAGACAAATTTACATATAAATATTGAAATTCACTTTATAGTTATTATATATCAATATCTATAAACTTTATGCATCATTTTGGGTCAGGTTAACCTTGTGAAGAATCATAAAGATCTTTGTTTAAATCAGAATATTACTAATATAACACCCAGCGGTAGATCTTGTTTACATGAATCACGTAACATTTTTATAGTGTAGACCAGAGTCCCTCAGTTCCCTCCCTTTAGGTCAGGTGTGCTGAACCTGCTAGATGCTGCTTCAAAAAACCTGGACTTGCCTGATTCCAAACTGAGCAAATTTGAGCGTCATTCAAGGGGTTAACTGTAAGAACATTATTCCGGGTAGGGAAGGCGCTGTTGACGCTGCGCTGAATCTGGACAGCCTTCAGCCTTTAGGCCAATTTATGCTTCTGACGCATAGCCTCTGCAACCATGAAATCTGTCTCTGTGTGTGACCACGCCCCCTGCACAGAGGTTCTGCAAACATCGTTGCGCACCTAAAAAAAATCCTGACTACGCGTTGGACAGTCGCAGACCTCAAGCGGAAGTGCGCAGACAAAAAAAGCAGCTGTGATTGGTCCTTGGTACAGTATGCCTTTCAGGCTCTCTGTATGGTCGTCCTTCTCGATTTAGTACCGGGGCAAACCATTTTTAAAAACAGAGGAACAACTACAACGGACAACTCGGACGAAAAGTTAATCGAGGAAGTTCGGAAGTACAACCACTTGTAGGATGCCTAAGACAAATTACATAAAGATGCAAAGGTCTCTGCCAAAACGAAGTTCTCGTGACCATCTGCTGAAGTTCTTGCAAGTTCTCGAATGGGCTCCCCCTTGCGCTTTGGCAGGAAACTGCTGTGCGTCCCTAGAAATTCCAGAGCGATGTTGCAGAAGCATACCAGCAAAACTGGTTCGCAACCAGACCCAAGCGACATTTGATGTGTGCGGTTGCAGGAGTCCAATCTGCCCTTTACAGACATCAGAAACGGACGGAAATGCACAAGGATGATACCTATCAAAATGGTTCTTCCAGACACTAGAAAGTTACACAAATATAAGAATAGCTGAAGCTTTCCGTTATAAAACAAAAAACACATGAAGGTGTGTATTAGCATGTGTCACGCAAAGTACACATGAAGAAATAATTAATTTGTGTTAAACTCTGTGAGGTGGGCTGTGGCTATACATCTTATCACTTGAAGAATTGAAAGAAATGGCATAGCTTCTAAGCGGCGAAGAGGAATGTGGAGACGTCCCAATGCTAACTGAACTATTGATAAGAAGCATCCTGCTTCCTCTTCCTACCTCCTTCCTCACTGAGTGCCCAGTCACACCTTGCCGGTTTAGACAGGGTAAGCCCAACGTCACAGAATCTCCTAATACGGTAGCATAAGCTGAACTTTCTATGAATTTTTTTTCAAGTTTGGGCGAATACATAGTGTATACATAGAGTATATATAGCGTATTCATAACAATACCAGAACTTCTGGCCCGGCAGCGTAATGCCCATGAAATGATGCACAAGCCAGTGTCCTGAAGGGAGCACTGATGCGCCTGGAGGCGCCCGGCCTGCATAAAAAGATGTCTTTGATTGCGATATTAACATAACTGCTGTTTTGCTTACGGCAAAAAAAAAAGAACTAAAAAGAAAAACAAAAAAAGAAGGTTTGCAATCGCAGCAGATTCAGCGTCTTCTCTGCTAGGAAGTCTGTTGGCCTCGGACGTGAATGCAGGGATGATCTCTCACACTTACCTTCTCGTTCACCCTATGATGGAGATGCAGTCTGGAGGAGAACGGTTTCCTCCTGTGAACCCCCTTTTATACCAAAACGCTGCCAGTATGCCATTATACAATAGCTGTAAGTTAGAAACAGGTTACGCAGAAGTTACGCACAAGTTACTCATAGGTTTTGGATAAGCCAGACACCATGACTTATGACTTACTTAGACTTAACGTATGTCAACGATCAGATAACTTACCTGTAACTTATGGCCCACGTATGAGCATACGCTGGC
Organism: Cyprinodon variegatus; assembly: GCF_000732505.1. Lineage (NCBI taxonomy): Eukaryota > Metazoa > Chordata > Actinopteri > Cyprinodontiformes > Cyprinodontidae > Cyprinodon > Cyprinodon variegatus. Next base: position 2,305,380 of record NW_015150471.1, read on the forward strand.
ATGCGTCAGGACATTTTGAGCATGCTCCAACTTATCCAACGTACGCCGGCGTTTTTGCCCTATTTTTCGTCTGTCAGGTATATGCTGGTCTAAATCGTCAAGATATGACAGAGGCTTCACAGCACCACTTGGATAGAACTTATCATAGCCACAGATTAGGCACCTTTGGTTAAAGTGTCTTACCCATTTGCCTGATTTGGATGGAGCATATAAGGAGGGAATTCAATCATTCGTTTCAGGTGTGTGTGTAATCAAAGAGAGAACCAGAGGATTGGAAGTGAAATCTACTGTAGACCTTAACCAACAAAATGGTACAGGTAAAATACCCAACACCAGTAAATGGAGGTATCTTTTGGGTTTCCACAAACGGTAAATATTTATGAATAACCGGTTTGTGTCTCACAAAACAGAAAGTGGTTTTTGAACAATTCAATAAGAGCATGCTCATTTTATTGTCTTAACTAAGCCAGATTATAGATTTTATTTATCTCAAACAGTGTAGGATAGCTTTGTGTTAACTAGTTTATGTTAAATAACAATAAGAATGAATAATTTGTATAAATTTAAAAACATTTTAGATTTCTTATTTGTATTTCTCTATTGACCATGTGATGAAACACCCACTCCCACCATATATGGTCAGTGACATCACAGTACACTTGTTGAGATGCTTTTGCTTTGCTGTATACTGTTTTGATATCACCTAATTATGAGAAGAAAATAATGCTCAATAAGATCATTTAGAACTTAAGGTTATGGTTTTTCAAACCCTTCAATGTATAAACGTCGGACTTAAACACTATCATAATGTACCATTTTTAAACCGCTGAACCAAATAAAGTGTTTTTATGATCACTGAAAATTGTTTTATTGTTTTTGTTAAATTATAATACTATTATCTGAGAAATCTGACTAAATTATGTCCCTATATCTGCAGAGTTTCTTATTGTCTTAGCTTTAAAGATTTTTTTTATTTATAAAAGATTCAAGGGTTCAAGTTTAAGGGCTTACAAAACAAAAAGGTAAACATTTATTTTTACCATATATAATCAGTAACTGGCTTGGAAATTAATTAAAGTACAGACAAAGTCAACAAAAAAAACCCAAAATATTAATAATAAATGCACTGGCGCTGTTTAGAAGTAAACAAAAACAGTATCAAAATAAAATCATTAGGATCTTCTTTGCACCTTTTCCCAAAAAATATATTAGTTAAACACATTAATGAAAAGATTTTACAGTTTTAGAAAAAAGAACATGAAAATCAAATCAAGTTTGTAAGCTATTTTTTGTCACCCCTATAGTTTACAAAAACATTTGAAATTTTATAAAGAAATTATGAAAAAAACTTGCACAACTTGGAAGGTGATCTTGCAAAAAACCTGCAGACCTATGATCGTAAAGCTCTTCTACCTCTCTGAGGATCTGAGAAAATATTTGATTTACCATCAATAATATCATGCTAAGTCATTCAAGTTGGTTTTCTGTTTATTGGAATAGGTTTTTTAATTTTTTTATTACAGTTAAAAAATATTTGATATATTTCTAAACAGTTTCAAGTGGTAAACATCCCTAAAGCTGTAAAACAAAACTAAAAGAGCAGAGCTAATATTAGGAGCATTTTACAACTCTGCTATTATAACAGCGCATAATATGTCAAAATTCTTGTCAAGAGGTTTATATTTGTTTATCCTCGTCTGATTTTCAATGTTTCTGTGAGTAAAACATGTCATTTTAAAAAGAAACAAGTAACTTCAGTGGCATTCAAATATAAGTTTCATATCAACAGAGCTTTATATGCACACAAAATGTGTGCACACTATAATCAGGTTATTTGTAGATAAAAGAAGATCTGCTCCTTACATGACATTTATTATATAGTAGGAAAGAAGGTTGTCAGCATTTTGTCTCTTTTCTGCCTCTATTTCATCCATCCATCCATTTTCCATCATGTTTTATCCCAGCTGGGGTCACAGAGGTGCTGGTGCCTATCTCCAGCTGTCAATGGCCGAGAGTCGGGGTACACCCTAGACAGGTCACCAGTCTGTCGCAGGGCAACATAGAGACAAACAATACAAACAACCATTCATGCATATTTAGAGAAGCCAATAAACCAAACAGTCATATTTTTGGACTGTGGGAGGAAGCCGGAGTACCCGGAAAGAACCCACACATGCTCAGGGAGAACATGTAAACTCTATGCAGAAGGACCCCAGGCTGGGATTCGAACCCCGAATCTTCTTGCTGCCCCACTGTTTTATTTTATAAATAGCGCATACCTTAAACTACTGCTATTATTCTGTAAAAAATAAAAAAATATCTATGACTATGACCTGGATGACTGAGAACCTTCATCAGCATACTGCTATTACTGCATATAACTGGTTTACAGAATACAGACAAAAGAATCCTGGTTCATCTCTACATTTCAGCCCACAGGGTTTATAGATGATTTAGCTCTAGAGACTGAGACTGACCAGGGGAGAAGGTTGAATTTGTGACAAATATTACATATCAGTTTTCTGTTGCGTCCTGTTAGAACCTAACCTGACTCCGCCAGATGGATTTGCTCCGCATATCCATCTGGATACTAGAAGTAATTTTGGGAAGGGGCGAAAATACTGGTTAGCTGATTGGCCTATGTTGGTGATAGACTGGCCAAATAAACCAATCAGATCAACGAAGCATATGACGTACTAACAGAGCGACGACGAAAACACAACCACAAGCCAGGCACAATCCAATTGATAGATCAAACTCTTGCCGAAACCAGTCGGGAGGAGAGCAAAAACATCTTTTCCTCTGAGAAAAGCCTCCACAGCAGTGTTTTGCTCTTCTTTCAGTGAAGAAATACTCCGATAAAATTCCGATAAAACTTGCTCGAAAGCCACGCTAACGCTAGTTTCATCGGCTGAAGCCGCCATGTTCTTTAGACTGAACTGTTGCGCTTCTCATTGCGTCACACCTCAACCCGCCTCAAAGCCAACGCTGTTTGGACGTTCGTTTGGGGAACGGCTCCAAATTTTCTTCAACGGAGAGTCTCCAGACTGATTAGGGAGTGAAACTTTGAAAGCTCACGAGATCAGGATGGTCTCACGGGGCTAGTTAGAACCCAGAGAGAAACCATGCATGCTCAGGGAGAACATGCAAATTCCATGCAGAAAGACCCCGGACCGGGTATCGAACACAGAATATTCTTGCTGCAAGGCAGAAGTGCTACCCAGTGCACCCCTTATCAGCCCCACCTCCATTACATAGTCATTTAAGATCTAATGTAAAAGGATAAAGTGAAAAATAAAAAAAATAAAAATTCCTTTCCTTCTTTTTACAAGTGTTTGAATTACACCCTTGTTTAATTGTTTTTGTTCATATCTTTGTGGGGAAGTTGACTTTTGAAAATGAAATATGAAATGCCACCCCAGACTAAACCAACTAAACTGTCCTGGGTGCTAATGACTAAATCTGAGTAATCTCCAGTCAGAAGGTATGATATGACACATGGTTGGTACCAATCGTCCTGTGCAATTTGGCTCCTATTTGTTCCTAAAAGAAGCTACCTAAACTAGAGAGGTTCAAATTGGTGAGGGTCAATTTAAACAGCTGCCTCTTGATAGAAACAGGAAAAGTTATACACTATGTGAGTCTCTTATAAAAAAGCACAGCTACATGCATCTGACTTTACACATTCACTTTCACTTATGTTGTGTCTCCTCAAAAGTCAAACGAATACTTTAGAAGTTCCGAAGTGTACGCTGTTTGAAGCAGGTTGTTTAAGAGGTTGTCTTCCATTATTGTTGACAGGCTTGAGATGGAGAGATATTCAGCTCTCCACCAAGCTACATGGTGGAATCCCTTTGCTTTATCTCTGTGGTTTCCAGTATCCTATCATACTTTCACACCCGCCCAGTGTTTGAAGCTCAGAAAACCCCCAACAGAGCGGTAACACCCCCCTCTCCCCCCAAGGGTAACAGAGGCCCCATCCAAACAAGTCTGGGCACACACTTCCCGAGTCCTCCCGTTTGCTGCCTCTGCACCTCGCGTCTCTTCCCCCTGCAGCGGATTTCCTCGGCATTCAGCCTCTCCGGAGGTCTCTGCACCTACTGCTCCTTCCCTCAGTCAAGACATGTTGCTTGTGGCTTCCGAGAAGTGAGGCAGAGCAGGCGGGATCAGCACGGCACACATGTGGTCTAATTGCATGAGTTTGCATGTGTATCTGTTTGCACAATACACCTCATGAACCCTCAGGGTTAAGACTCTCATTAGCACCTAGCCAAAACGATATCTCTTTCATCTTATTTGTGCTTAAGGATCAAGTTAGGCACATCTTTTGGAAACAAAGACAAATGGGCTGGTAGGTTCACAGCTCACAGTTTAAACACCTCCACCGCAGAGTCTCTTGTGGTCGGTAAATTGATTCCATCAGAGATCCTCTACTTACTTACATCCTAATAGGATATGAAAGATGTTTGTTTGTCTAAGACTGGAGATCTGAATACAAATATACTGCATTTTACAACTTTACTGTCCATCCCTATCTGTTTCTCTCCTTTCAAGCAAACTTTCATCTTTGAATGCTATCACAATGAGCAATTCTGGAGGCTTGCTGAATGTCTCTTACAGTTTTTCTCTGGACTTTGGCTGCTTCTTACCAATAATAAAAAAAATAGTATCATTAGTGCTAAAAAATCTATGTACAGGATGAACCAATTCAATTCAGTTTATTTATATAGTGCCAATTCAACACATCATCTCCAGGCACTTTAGAGTTCACCAGATCATCCAGTCAAATCGATTAAAAGTTTTCTATCTAAGGAAAACCAGTTGACTGCATCAACTCCTTACATACATAATTAGAGGAACCTTCGGCTCCTTGAAAAAGAACAATAAAACCAAAGATATTATAAATATAGGGAAAGTTTAGAATTCTGCACAGGTGTACAACTGACAAGTTTTGCTGTGACCAACAAATAGGAGATTATTGGGCAGTAACCAAACTAGCAGACAGTGTAATTAAGCTCCTTAGTCAGTGAGCCGTCAGACAGACTGAAGTCAACCGCACCTAAACTGTGTGATATCGGTTGGATCAGAACAGACAGGTGAGATGATGTGGCTGCATATGCTTGGGTAATCGCATGACAAGAACATGACTAGATTGATGAGTTACCACCTCAGCATGGTGGCATCTCAGTGTAGGCCAAATGTATTTTTCTTCTCATGCATGGCTGCCTTTAATTTTTTTTTACATTTTTACTGAAATAAAAGAACCTTAAGGTGGACATACTAGATGAAACGTGAGAATTGTTTGTTGTGGATCTGTGTCGATCATGCCGGCTTGTTATGGGGCTATCATGTTTAACCACAGCAGCTCTAAAGGCAAAACAGGTGGGACTCACGTTAGTGTTTAGCTCTGATTCCCTGCTGTAACAAAGCAAACTTTAGAACAGAAACTAGAAAGTCAGGAGCCTTAGGCGTACTTTAGCTGTGATTGTAATAAATTGACTTTTTGTGTTGAGATGTTGCATCCTCTACATCCTCTGATGTACTGATGAACACTCTGATAGTTCATCCAGACTACTGTCACAACATTTTTTAATGTGTTTCTAAATGGTTTTGACATGACAAATCATCAAATACAGGAAATCTATGAAAAAATCTGAAATGTTTATTCTCTCCACCCCACCTAGAAGTTTTGACACCAGGAGTCAGAACACCTTATGCTGTAGTTGCAGCAGCCAGTCTTTTAACCCTGTAATGCTAAATGTATCATATTTGATACATACAGTTTCTGAAATGTTTTGCGTCTGAAACCTTTTGCATAATTTAATGGTACACTATGCAACCGGTGTTGATTTTCCAGCGAGGCTCCCCCCAGAGGGCGAAAGTAAAAGTGCACTGTCGTAAATATGCTCAGCTGTTCTCCTGGTTTCTCCGTCAAGCCAGGCGCGGTTGTTTTGAGCTTAGCAGACAGGCGAAGGCAACGAATGACTAACACAGTGAAAGTATGAACATGCACACAGAGAGAAACCATTCCAATGTTACTTACAATCGCATCAGCAGAAACGCGAGGTCCGCGTCAGCCTTGCAGCCTTCTTTTTATTTTAGCTCTCGCCATTCGGAAAAAGCTTGCCCGATGTTCACCCGTGTACGACTCCTCTCTCTGTCACATGGGCTTTCGCTGTTTTCTCGCTGGTTCCGCCATGATAACTGCACAAAGATCGCCACTGTGCTAGCAACGAGCATGCTTTTAACTGGGGGCGTGTAGCAGTTCTCGCCGTAAAGCAAGACCGACTCTCGCGAGACTTCTGAGCCTGTGGGTGCGGGTCGGTGCTCCTGCAATTGCAAGTGCGGTATTTCCCCCACAGACCACCAGGGCGGCCGAGAATACCTTTGTTCAACCTGAAATGACTCATTTAATCATGCAAAACGTTATGGAACACATTAATTAACTGAAAAATGTTGCATAGTGTGCCTTTAATGGTAAAAACTTTGCTCAAAATCCTATTGTACACAATCAGATATACCTGATAACAGAGGGCAGAAGACTACAATAAAAATAATCTTGACTTATCGCAAAGTAATAAACTATTAATATCAAAAATATATTTCTGTTTTTTCTTTTTACATGTTTTGTTAAAAGGCCAAATAAGGACTTCAAACCAAAAAAAAAGTAATTTTCTGTTTTGTTTTATTCTTGGATCGGGCTTTAAAGGGTTAAATGTTCTTCCAGAATTGAATCATTAGCCGTATCCCCCCCACCCATCAACTTTTACCAGCTTTTGTCTGTGCTGAAAAGAGGATTCCTCCAGCATAATCCTTCCGTCATGATGTTCCAGCAATTGGATCATGTGTTAGAAGTATTGTGCACTCTCAAAATATATAAATATATATATATATATATAAATAAAATATAGCATTTTGCATTTCGGTCTCACCTTCTTCAGCATATTTGTTTTTTTTTCCGCAGATGGCTGAGACACAGATTACATATAGGACCTCTAAAGACTTTCTTTCACCGGCCATCTTGTTATGATTCAAGCCCTGTACAAAAATGTGCACTTAAACCAGTCTTTGCAGCAGCAACAGCAGCAACAGCTCATTAATAAGTTCATCCATGAGAGAGAAAAAGGTAAACACATGGTCAGATAGAGGGAAGCAAAATTAATGGTTCCTCTTTCAATAGATTTTTCCAACCAGAGCTGTGGATCTCTACAACCTATCCGCATCACATAATGATGCCTCTTGCTTGGTCAATTTAAGTTGGTAGCCATGTTTTGGGGTGCTAATATGTTTTTCCTTACTCATTTAATATTCTGATCATAGATTAAACTGTATCCCTCCTTCTCTGCTGGAGAAAAGCATCCCCATAACATGACAGTGAGACTTTTATCTGATGATGAAATACTTTTTTGACGTTCAAAGCTTCAAACTCCTCCTCAGCTTTCAGTCTGACCTGTCTGCTTGCTTCTTTGGTCCTCTTGATACTGCTCGTTCACTACACTGGAAAAATGATCTAGAAATAAGTAAAAATTTCTTAAATTGAGTGTATTTATCATTAATTTGAGCAGGTAAATGAGATGGTTTGCCAATGGAATGAGTATTTTTACTCTTTAAATAAGATAATTAGATAATATGCACTTGAAAGAAGACAATGCAATTGTGTTTTCCTATTTTAAATGTAAATTGTCTTGTTCCATTGGCAAAATGTCTCTTTTACCTCCTCAATCCAAGAACAAATGCACTTATTTTAAGAAAAAGTGGCCTACCTATATTTCGATTTTTTCCAGTGTATCATGATAACATGATCTTGTAAAAACCTCTGAGGCATTCTTATAATAGTTGGGTTTACATTAAGGGTAAAATTATTCAAGTTTCCTATTACCGTAGGTGAATTTATTATAGAATATGCTGAACATTTCTTTCCTCTTTTTTAAATCATTTTAAAATTGTTTTTTTTTATCATTTTATTCTGACAAAATTATAGGAATAAACTCCACACTTCTTACTGCACCCTACATTAGATGCTTGAGCTGGGGGAACCTGTTTCAGCATGTTAATGACCAACATGTTTTCTGTCTCCTTTTTCTTTTCTTTTTTTTTTTTTTTCTAAGAGCAATATTAAGCAATTAAATTAATTACCTGAATGGAAGTCTAATAGTTCCTGGCATCATTCCTCAGTGATTATTCTTTGTTTAGGCACATCTGTGGCCATCCTCTGGTATGGCTCTTTGCTTAAAAGACATGACTTTTTTGTCTATTACAAGTGAAAAAGAAACACACGTTGTTGTTGAATCATTAAACTGTAGCAGCAAAAACCACAAATTAACAATTTAAACAGCAAGGTTGAATCTTTAAACCAAGCAGGGGAGTCATGGTGCTTCATCTGTGAGATCTGCAGATTTGTCCATTCTAATGAGCGGGACAATCTTAAAAATACAGTAGTCATATTGTTTATTTCACAGCCCTGGAGGAGAGATGATTGCCTCCTCCTCCCAGCAGATCAAAGAGGAACATAAACAGAAATCCCTGTTAGAGAGGTCATTAGGCAAATGTCAAATCATCACAAAGGATGCAATTCTACAGAAACTAATCACTGCTGCTGCAGGTTCTATCTTATTAATGCTGCTGTGTTTCATATTATATAATATGGGTGTTTATTTAAACAGTTTGTATTTTGCAATGGTGAATCTTCAATAAATTCATTTATATAAGGATTTTAACAGAAAATTAAAGCTAATTGATTATACGAAGCAATCAGAAAAGTGATTTGAGGGTTTATTTTGATAAAAGCTGATAAAATTTGTAATTAGTTAGATGGAAAGCTTAGTCATGGTAAAAAAAAAAAAAAAAAGGTACTCATGCAGGAGAAGGCCACAGGGTTGAGGGGTTTGTAAAGGGAAGTTCGTTATTCAGAAAGGGAGTGAACTGTTCACTGGTGTTGACGTTAAGGATTTTTACCACTTGCCCTTCGGGAAAGTGACTTTCACATTTCATTTGCCCAGAAACAATTTTTACTTGCCCAGTATGTTTGATAAATATAGTTCCTAATATTCATTTTTGTATATATATATATATATATATATATATATATATATATATATATATATCAATGAAACATGTTTGTTTTTTAAATGTTTTTTGTAATTCAGTATTTTTTAAGTTTACAGGTTCCTGGTGTGTTTATGCATGCGTCAGATAATGAACTCAAGCCTATATTACCGTGTTAACATTGCTTTTCAATCCTTGCTTTTATTTTATTTACTTTTATTTATTTTATCTTTTTGTGCAGCACTTTGGAAACTTGTGTTTATTTAAATCGTGCTATATAAATAAAGTGGATTGGATTGGATTCCTGCACATTCTTTTCAAACTAAACTTTGCTTTAAACTGTTGTGTGCTTGGAAAAATATAAATCATAATGTTAAAAATCTAAAAAAAACTTGACAGGTTAAAAACTTAAGATAAATTACAAGACAGAAGTCAATGTCACAAATGAATAACTTTTATTTTAGAGTCACGGTATGTTTATACAAGATAATACTATTAATATAATGTGACTTTTCTAGAGAATCATCATACATAGTTATTTTATACAGGGTTTCCACAGTCTTACATCATTTCCTGACTTTTAACTGACTGGATTAGTTTTCCCTGACAAAATAAATGCAGCAACAAGACAATTATAATAACATAACAGGTCACCAATTTAACATGTTTAGCTCTATACATTTAAATGCACCTCTCCAATGTTTAAGAGAAAATAATGTAATGAACATTTTTTATGTATGACCTGCATCACTGTAGAGAAGACTGCCATATAATAGCGCTTTCTAGCTTGTTTGTCGTTTTGGTAACTACATCACAATTACCACTAGGTGGACAAAAATCACGCCATCTGGCGGAAAATCACCCGTTTTTTTCAAATCACGCGTCTTTTTCAAATCACGCGAGAATGTGTACAAAACAACAAAAATGGCACCGGCAACGCTTCTGGGTCGTTTTCATCGAATGTCAGTGATCTTAAAGTAATTCTGAGTGATAAATAATATATATATTTTTTGCGATCATTGCACTTGTCCGATGGGCAAATGTAATGGAATTTGTACTCTCCCGACAATAAAAACTACTTGCCCCGGGAGATCGGGCAATGGTTAACATCACTATTCTTTCTCTTCGGTCTAATCACCAGAAATAATGTCAGAATCTTCTAACCTGGCTGCTCAGTGGAGCAGTGAGTAGCACCTTGCAGCAAGAAGGTTCCGGGTTCGTTTCTCGGACCGGGGTATTTCTGCATGTTCTCCCTGAGCATGCGTGGGTTCTCTCCGGGTGCTCCGACTTCCTCCCACAGTCCAAAAACATGACTGTTAGGTTAATTGGCTTCTCTAAAGTCATCTTAGGTGTGAGTGTGAGCATGAATTGTTTGTCTCCGTGTTGCCCTTGAATAGACTGGTGACTTGTCAAGGGTGTACCCCACCTCTCGCCTGTAGAAAGCTGGAGATAAGCACCAGAACCCCTCGTGAACCCAGCAGGGATAAAAGTGATGGAAAATGAATGGCTTCTAACCTGGGCTAAAGAAAAAAGGACTGAACTGTAACTTAGTGGGTCAAGTTTATCCTTCCTGATAGAAGAAATGTATACACTTAGTTTGGCACTAGAATCTGGAGGAAGAGTGGAGAGGCATTGTATCCAAATAATCAAACTTTCATTGGGAAGTTTCCACAGTCAGTGATGATTTTCACCAGCCCACAGTCAGAAATGAAATGCAGCCTTTCCTGCTTCCACTGGTTAAAAATTTCCTCTTTCAATCCTATTCAGTGTCTGTGGTGCTGCTAAACTTGATGGGCTAACAAATTGTCTGACTTTATTACTACAGATAATTGAAGCCAACATGAAAATGAGACACGAGACCCAGAAATGAGGACGGGGCTGAAGCTCGCAAACTAGGAAAACCCGAGTTTACTTGATCGATCAGCTACAGTTTGATTGCCTTCATGTCACAATATAGTGATGTAGTAAAACATTTAATATGAGCCTGGACTAAAAATATAAGAATCAGAACAAATAACAATTTTCGGAATGTTTAACTACTTGAAAGAACACATTTTAAGTTGTACAGTTGTCATTCATTTGCTTAATTTGACTATTTAGATTCAGGAAAATCATTGTTTACAATATGTTTGAGGCCAGAATATAAAATAGTGCAACTATAACTGAAATGATCAGTATTTGTATTCATTATATACAGTGTCAATCTTCATAAATTTAAAACCTTTAACTGCAATTTTAGGAGGAACCCAACCCAAACCATATCAGCACAAACACCTCATTCCAATTATCAAGCATGGTGGTGGAAGGTGTGTGATTAGGTTTGTTTTGCAGCCACAGACAGAGACCTTGCAGCCATTTTGTCAACCATAGATCTCGTCTATGCCAAGAATTTAAATTTGCAACCTTTTGTCCCACAGCATAATTTTTCTATGAAATGCTTCTACTTTCAAAAATGTTTAGAATTTAATTATAAAGTGTACCTACTTAAATTTACTTTCTGGTTTCACTTTATTTTGATCTAAAAAGTCTGATTGTAGCCCGTAGTATGTTTTTCTACACCACACTATTGGATATAGATAATTTCAGAACCATGAAAGAAGCAAATAATTTATAGATGTACTAAATAGTAAAACATTTGTACCAAACAGTGTTTTTTGGGCTTGTCTGTGGTCAGTAAACACAACAGCATAGGTTGGTAGAGTACCTAAAACATGTTGCACTACTTCATTGTATTTTAACACAAGTAAAATTAATAAGTAAATGTAATAAAATGTTTTTTATTAAGACGTTGCTCAAGCACTGAGTGACTGATCTACTTGCTACTCATCATAACATCTAATTTAATTATTTTTTAATGGTGTAAAATTTAAAACATATAAAATTGTTTTGTTTCAGAGATTCAGAAAAAAAATAGCGTATGGTAAATACATGATAACAATGTTAAAAAACCCTTTTGAAAATATATTTTTTACAAAAAACGTATTAAACGCAGTATTTTATAAATATAAGTTAAAGATATTTTCTATAATAAATAAGCTGTTGACTTTATCCAAATGGCACGGCATGACCGACATATAGAAAAAGAACTTTAAACTTGAGTACTAAAAGGAAATCTCCTTTATACATTCACTGTCTTTGATGTTTTTCTTTGGTGCATTTTTATTTAAAGCAAGTTTGTCTTCACTGATTGAAGTTATGATGGGGAGAGTGGCCAGAAAGTTTATTCAAATAAGAATAATTATACTTCATTATGTTTTTGCTCAAGATAAAGTAAAAACTAAAACTACTCCTGATGTAACTGAGTAAATGTAACCAGTTACTTCCCACCTCTGCACATCAGAGCAAGTTTTAAGTTTTTGCCTGGTTTTTTTTGTTTGTTTTTTATGATAACGATGGACGTAGAATTTGTATGTTCTTAAATATTCTTCTGTTTTTATCTGTTGTTTTAAAAATATACATTTTTTTTAGTTTGGATTAACAGAAAGTGAAAAATTAATTGATAAAATATAAGATTGTATTTTGTTTTATTAATCTTTAATTAATACTCCTTCATCTGCAGCAGAGGCAATACCCTCTTTTTGGTAAAACAAATGCCGATTATTATGCAAGGCATTAAGCCCCATTCAAATGTTTCCTTAGCAAAGACAGGAAGAAAAGAATTTGCTAAATAAATCTCATGCCAGGGTAAACGAATCCTCACTTCACTTTCTGCATGGTTTACCTTCACACTAGAAGGAGAGACTTTAATCTACAATCGTTACAAGGAAATCTGAACCATCATATTCCCCTGTAATGTTTGCAAGCACTATACAGTCTATATCAGGGGTCTTCAATGTTTTCCAGGCCAAGGACCCCCAAACTGATGGCGAGATGGAGTGGGGACCCCCTAATTATATATTGTATTAAATTGTGTTATATCAAACTGGTCCTATAGTCACTCATATATGGAGAAATGTAACGAAAGTAATTTCTCCCTGGTATTATTAAAGTATTTCTGATTTTGATTCCTGGTTGATGGGACAGGTGTTGTGAATGAAACGGTGCCCAGCTTGAAAGAGACTGAAAGACATCTTCTGCCTTCATTTATCTGTTTACTACAGTCTGTTTAATTCATGTTAATGTGTATTTCAATACATTTTAATTAGTGGAAGCAATTGCAGGAGGGAATATTTAAAAAAAAGTCTATTCAACCAAAACTTTTGCGACTCCCTAGGGGTTGTGAATCCCTTGTTGAAGACCTCCGGTCTATATTATTTACTAATATTGACTCAAGATTTTCACAGAATCTTTAAAATAAATGTTTATGCAGTTTCCTGCTTATGAATCTAGTCATTGTGTTTTCTTCAGAGGAAGCAGAGTATCTGTAAAAGGTGAGTCCATCAGTTTGGCCCAAGTTGCTGAGGTTTTCAGAAAGCAGGGTTCATGGTTGGATGTCTGCCAAAGCATGTTGTGGTGGATGCTTAAAGGCTGTCTAGTTCTTGCTCACCTGGAAGGCCGCACCTGTACTCTCAATACGAAGTAGAGGTAGTTCCCAGTGTGGGGTGGATTGTATTAGGGCTGCTATTGTCTCTGATCCTGACTTTGCTTTTCATTGAAACAATTTAAAGGACATGATGGAGATGAGGGTTTTTCTGCGATTATAATATTTTGGGGTCTTTAAGTCACGACCTCTAATCTGGCCTGGCAGCAAAGTGTAAAGCTGTCAAGACGAGAATAATTTCCTCTAAGTACGAGGCCAGGGATCGCTGTTGAGAATAGGTGGCCACCCCCCCTCAGGTACTAAGTGATCAAGTTTCATTTACTGAAACAATATGTAGATCAGGTCTGAGTGGTTTGATTATTTTATTCCATATGGAGCAAATAGGAGAAGAAATTAGTTAAATTTAACGGGTCAAAGATATGTCTACAGCTGTAACAAACCAGCCAATTTCAAAAAGTCTTGATAAGTTTGATTCAGAGCAGCTTCAAGTATAATGTGAGACCCATATGGACTAATAAGGATCCACTTAGGTGTCCAAACTATACAGAAAGATGCTGCATAAAACCTAAATAGGCCCCATACAAAAAACCCAAATATAACCGCAAGGCAAAATCCATCCATAAGAGTGGTTCTTGGATCCATTAAGCACAACTTACTGATCCAACTCAAATGTTTTCAGGAAAAATTCAAAGCTTATCTTTGATGTTCTGCAGTCTCTCTTCAAGATGCCATCCATCTCTTTGTGATGCAGGTCGCTGGCTCTGGGGCAGCAGTACTCGTCCCTGGGCTCCCAATCCATCTTGTGTGGCTCCATCCCTGGCTTGGTGCCCAAGCAGCTCCGCTTCTGTCGCAACTACATCGAGATCATGCCCAGTGTCGCTGAGGGTGTCAAACTAGGTATCCAGGAATGTCAGCACCAGTTCAGGGGACGTCGGTGGAACTGTACCACCATCAAGGACAATCTCGCCATCTTTGGACCCGTGCTGGATAAAGGTAGATCCTCATTTTGAATTAGTATGGGGAAAAAAATAATTTCTTCATACCAGGTCTTTCAAAAGACTTTTTAATATTTGGTCATGTGACTTTTTCATAATGATATACACAGCTCTCTTTTTTAGTTTTGTAAACCTTTGCAGACAGGCAAAAGAAAAGCCCTAATATGAACATTTTGGCCTGCAAGATACAATATACTGCAAAGATTTTCATACTGCATATTACCATTCCAGTAAGACACCTATATGGAACGCATTGGTGGCAGCATTACGGCATGGGAGTGCTCTTCTCTATCAGGAGAAGAAAGAATTGATAGGGAGATTAATGTAAATAGAAAAACTGTTCAGCAGAGAGTGGAGGGAAGGTTCCCCCTTCCAGGAGAGCAATGACTTTAATCATACTGTACAGCCAGAGCTACAATGGATCAAAGCATCTTCATGTTTTAAAATGGCCTAATTAAAGTCCAGTCCTACATGCAGCAAAGAATCTTGGATGTTCTCCATCTCAGCTGTTTTGCAAAATTGTAATTTCAGACTTTAAAAGACTGAAATATGTCATTAAAGCTTAAGGTGGTTCCAGGAAGTATGAACTCAGGCATCACCACATAAATTCACAGCATACTTTCCAAATATAAGTATGTAAGTAACTGGAGTTTATAGTCTAATGAATCATGAAAACCTTTGCAAGGCAATGTATTATAATTCTAAGCATACAGACACTGATTTTAACTGAAAGCAGATTCATATATAATACATTTGACCCACTATGGAAATTCATCTGGTGCTTTTCCATCAGAACTACTAATGTAAGGAACATATAAGAGGGAAAACCAGGTTTTCTACTCAGACCTCAGAGGTAGACATTTCTGCATTGTGACAGAGCCTGCTGATTGGAAATGAATTAGCCTGTGTGTCAGAGGAGAGGGAAACTGGGCAGCAATGGGCAGTTCGAGCAGTTCAAGCTCCCCAGTCAAATAAAAGGGATAGGAGAGGCCAAATGAGATTACAGGCAACAGAAAAGGGCCTAGGGGCTCCGCTCAACCCCTACTGTGCATGAAGACCAGTCCGCTCCCCACACAGTCCAGCTCCCACGGACACCCCATTCACACGCCCTTTTGACTCTGTCATGAAAACCGGCTGAAAGGGGATCTCTCCTAACCTAGGCCGGTAGCTCTTCAGCATGAAGCAGCAAAAGGAAAAGAATAAAGATGAGTGTGCCCCTTTAGGAGTGAGGAAAAAAGTTTCAGGATGGAGTCAAACTAAAGACCCACCTGTCGCCACCCTCAGGTGCACATTGGCGCTGCTGTTTGGCGGATGCCTAGAGAGCCAGGGGTGATGATGCAGTTTGTGTTGTACGCCATTTCAGCTCATAGCGAAGGTGGAAATGGGTAGAGGGGGAGGAGGGGGAGTTCAGGGAATGCCAGCTCTGGGCAGAGCGGAGCTGTGGGGGCGCTAGTCGCTGGGTCCTTTGTGCAGATAATACAGTGTGACACAAGGGAAACAAAGGCGGATTGATGGGCCCAGCAGGTAGCAGGAGCAGCGCTGGCCTTGGTTAACAGCCAGAGATCCAGGGGCCCAGGGCTCATGGGGGTTAGTTTTCAGGGTCTGACTGGTCCTGGCAGGGCAAGAAAAGGACGCCCAACCTGCAGCCTGTAAATTGTGCTAAAGTCTTAAGTCATCCTTTATTTTTTTAAATCGTGCTTCCAGTAGCACAGAATATGTTGTTACAGTATCTGTTAGTTTTGATTCATACAGCAACTTGCAAAAATCTTCAATATGTTTTCTTTCAGATTTGCCCTATTTATTAGCTAAATTGCATCTGAAATTCAATGACTAGACTTTATTTTGCCGAAAATAAAAACTCTCAAACTCATAATGCTGTCTTCGCCGTCTCTCCTTAAGGATGGTGTCTTCAGGATGATGTTCAGAAATAGAAAATAGAAATACTGTGTCACAGAGGGACATTTGCTGTACACAAATCAACACAAACAAAGGGACATTAAAACATTATTACAAAATAATATCAGAACTGCAGCTATGAGAACGTATTTAAAAACTCAACAGCTAAAAGAATATAAGACCTCAGGTATCGGTTAAATCTTGACTTATGGACATAAGTACACCTCGGTCTGGATGGGAACAACCTGCATTCAGTGAAAGGGATGATGAAGATCTTCCAGGATCATTCAGGGTTTTTATCACATCTAGTGTTTTGTTCCTCTGATCTAGAAGACATGTTTTGCGTTTGAATTGTTATATTTTAATCTAAATTGACCTAAGTGTCAGGTTGGGTGGTGGCTTTGAGGACCCAAATGCAGAGAGGAGTTGGCACAGATGAGTTTGGATGATTTAATGAAAGTCCAAAGGGAACAGAGGCAAAAATCCAAAAATATTGAAAACCAAACAAAAAAACAATTAATGTCAGGGAAACTATTCAAAGGAAACAAGGGAGTAGAAAGCAACAAAACATCAACAACACAAGAATCCAGCACTGAGTGAAGGCTCTGCTCTCTTTTAAGCCCAGCACTCTGGTGAGAAAGATTATTTTCACCTGTGTAGGCTACCCTGGTTCCCCACAAAGATCCTCTCTATCAGAGATGCATAACTCGCACTCATTCATACACAGGAACCCTGACACTGAGATCTTCAAAATCTCATGTGAAAAACAGTATTTGTGTCCCTAACAGCTTTTTGCTACAATCACTGTGTTTAACTGCTTAGATAATAATATGTTCAGGATCTTCTGTGAGAAATTCAGAGTTTGAGATATTTAATTATGACTTACCTGGTTTTAAACCTCTCCAGAACCTCCCCCAGGATCTTTTTGCTGTTTTCCATGTTCTTTGACAAACAATTCTCCATAAACACTGGCCTTTGTTTTCCAAGTTTGAAGTCGTTTCGCTTCCCATCCAGGAAGCTTTCTCAATTCAAAATGTATGGATTAATGTTGAGTTCCAAGTTTTATAGAGTAGCCAAACAGAGCCTCGTTATGGCTTAAAAAACATGTAAATTGAACCAGAAGAACAGGTCCGCCCCTTAGTAATGAGAAGTGGTTGAGTTCTCTGTTAGTCTGCAGTACCAGATACTTACCTATGCCTCTGAAAAGATAGTCGTTTGGGTTATTGTTGGCCTGGCTGACCAGGCGAGATGTTTGCTTCCTTCACACCCCTTTCAAACCACCTGTCTTCTTTGTCCAAAATGGGAACATTCTTGTCCTAAAAAGATTGTCCTTTGTCCATAAAGTGCAGATAAGGCATCGCCAAAGTCGGTCCTCGTGGGCCACCGTCCTGCAAGTTTTAGAGGTTTTCCTGCTCCAGCACAGCTGATTTACATTGATAGTTGATTAACAGGCTTTTGCTGAACTGCAATCATCAGAATCAGCTGTGCTAAAGCAGAGAAACCTCTAAAACCTGCAGGACAGCGGCACTCGAGGACCGACTTTGGGGATGCCTGGTGTAGATGGACAGCCGAGTCTTGTCCGGAGGAGGTAGCTTTTCTGTGTTGAGCCATGCGTCTGTGGAGAGGTTGTCGGTGATCAAGTTACCCACGGGTGACTTCTGAATATCATTGTTTCACCGGTTTTTAATCCATCCATCATTTTTTGTGGGCACACACTGTAAAAATGTTCACTGTGATCAGGTATTAAAACAGCAAGTAAGTTTTAAGAAGAATTTTGAAAGTTCTTCAGAAAGCCTAGATATCACCACATTAAAGTCAATCTTTTCTACCTTTGAAGCATTTTAAATGATTGATAAGCTGATCAATTGAAAACTGCCACTGCCACCCTAAATTTCCCGCTTGTTTATCTTAAAAATAAAAAAAGAGTCGAAAGAATTTCTGACCTTTAGGTTTTGCAGCAAGTTAATTCTCATCTTGCCTTTGCAGAAAATATGAGATACTAAATCACATAGGAGAGATCAGGCCAAAAAACGTTCCTGACAAGTCAGCTTTATGACACATCGTCATACTGGTGTGCGTCTACAACGGCACTAGTGAGGTGTAATGGTTAAGTCCTGATAAGTGTGCTGTGATTGTGAAACAATGGCGTCAGGTTACATAATAAGCTGTTGCCTTGAACGAAGGCGTAACTCCATCCGTTCAACACAAGAAAGAAATGGGCCGACACTCTGCTTCAGTTTCACCTGAGCCCCTTGGGCTCTGAAGTGGGATGGGAGCGGGGGGGGGGACAACATTCCTGAAACACTATCCAGATGCACAGCAGCACACCTCGGGGATGACAGGTCACTAAGATCCACCTAGCACCACAGCAGGGATTCTTTATTGTTGGTGCAATGATTGAACACTGAACCCCAAAACTCTTAAATAAATGAAAATTGGAGGCCCCTCTTAGCTGCTACTTGTTTTTGTCTGCAGCTGGCAAATACCTGTCCATTAATTTGATCTTTCCAAAGATGAAATGCTGTGTTAAAAGGGTTTTGCCTGGAGGGATCCTTTTCAACACATCTGTCTGGATGTTGGCAGCAGCTTTGTCCATGTTTAAACCAAAGATTGACACTCTCTCCTTTCTTCTCCGCCCGTCTGTCTTCATCTGTCTCCTTTAGCTACAAGAGAGTCTGCGTTCGTCCATGCAATAGCCTCTGCAGGCGTTGCCTTTGCAGTGACGCGATTCTGCGCCGAGGGCACTTCCAACATGTGTGGCTGCGACTCCCACCACAAGGGGCCACCGGGCGAGGGCTGGAAGTGGGGCGGCTGCAGCGAGGACGCAGAGTTCGGGGTGCTGGTGTCCAGGGAGTTTGCAGACGCCATGGAGAACAGACCGGATGCCCGGTCTGCAATGAACCGCCACAACAACGAGGCCGGACGCTCAGTAAGCACATGCAGAAACAATCAGTGATGAAAGATCTTTTTCAGATTATCAAAGAAAATGTTATCTTATTTCACTGCTTTATTGGCTATCATTAAAAAGTTAAATTATTCAAGATTGTATTAGGTAATTATATATTTCTAATTTAATTTTATAACGTAGGCAAGTGCAATAAATATATAGTTGTAATAACAATTGCAATTTAGGAATTGAAGAATTTTTTTTCATATTTTTCATCCACTTAAGGAGGAAGGAAAACATGAACACATCTAAAGGTTTAGGTTATAAAACAAAGCATATCCCCAGCTTTAAACATCTAATAGAAAACCTATCAATAAAAAAAAAAAAAAAAAGAAAAGACAGCTGTACAGCAGTAAACCACAACATGAATCCCTACCTTTTTTCTCTAGGGCTATGAAAGCAGATGAAGATATCAAGGAAGAACATTTGTTATACTTGATGCTGGGACAAAACTTTTTCTTTCTGTAGGAGAACTATCCTAAACATACAACCAGAATTTAAAGAGTGTTTTGGACCAAAGC
>NW_015150471.1:2326628-2327971 GCF_000732505.1 Cyprinodon variegatus
AAAAAAGTCAGAATTCTGAGAAAAAAGTCAGAATTCTGAGATTAAAGTGAGTATTCTGAGATTTTTTCCCATGTTAAACTGAAATTAAATTTAAAAATCAGTTAACTTTTTTTTCCCTATAAGCTCCTCTATTATGAAAAAAAAAACAGATTAATTTAAGAAACTATCCATTCATTGTGAAAACATTGAGACAATAAGCAGCTTGTTCTGAAATGAAGATGATTTATCCAGTAAACACTGCGGTTTTGGATTACTAACTGTTCGTGAGATGTGCAGGGATTTGCTGTTTGACTCGTCCGCACATCTCTGAGCCACCAACTGAAAATTAGCTCTTTGAATGACTGGTTAATTACTCATCTAAACAACAGTGAGACACACACCTTGGCTTTTATGCTCTGCGTCCCAAAGAAAGAAAAAAAAACAAAAACCCAAGCAGTCAAAAAAAACCAAAGAGAGCTAAGAGTGCAGAATAAGGCGAGTCAACGTAGACTTAAAACATCACCGGCTGCTGTCGCCGCCGGGGGGAGAACAGGCCCTCGGCTGCTCAATCAAGGGCAAATAGAGGGACCACACGGGAACAAGATGACCCTTTGATCTGAGCACATCGCAGCAGTCAGATGGGCCACAGCAGATAACAGACCAGCGTTACCGTCAGAGGCCTCCAGCTCTCTCCACCTGGTCCTCTCACGCTTCAATATTTAGCCCTAAGGGCCTGAGTCTTTATCTCAGCATGACAAGCTCACATCGTGATGTCACCAGTCCACCAGTGTGCAGCCACCTGCTTTCTGCCCTAGCTGGGGGAATTCAGCTGCTAAATATATCTGCTAAATTAAAGCACAGCTAAATCAAAACACAAAGGTAAAATATGCCCTGAGGGAAAGCATGACTTCAGAGAGATTTAGCTCCGGCACAAAGCATCTGTGGTTCACAGCTGCATGAACCCTAAGTAACATACAGCCAGTGGCTTGTTTTTATTTCCTAGTGCTGCACTGGGCAAGTTAGAAAACGTAAACGATGACACAATCTGCAGGTTCTAGGTAGGGTCAGTATGGAGATTTTCATGTTTTATCTGGAGTAACAATGGAGCAGCATTGTAGCCCTGTATAAACAAACCCCAAAAAGGTTGTATCTTATTTTTAAGTTTTTTTATTTTTATTCTAACCTTTGTTAACTTTAAAGTAAAATTTGCCATCTTTGAAATTGTGATATAATCCCAATAAACAAAGATACTCAATACTGAAATATTATATTATACCACTGTTACAGTCTAAATAATCAAGCTTACTCAACAGTTGATAAGCATTGATTGATTGATATTAATTTTTTTTTACAGTGTCCTGTCT
>NW_015150471.1:2329011-2364027 GCF_000732505.1 Cyprinodon variegatus
GGACCCACCGGTGGGTCCGTAGGGTTCTAGGGGTTAACTTAAGTCCTGGTACTGCCAAGGAGGCACATCCTTTAGTAAGAGCTTTAAAGCAGGATTAATTTATAAAACAATATTCTAGTGTTTAAAAATTTCATAGAACATGGTTCAATCCACTATCTGGACATTTACCAATTTTGGCAACAACCGTTACTCAGAAAATTAGTCAAGAGGCAGATCCACAGCTCAGCTGGACAAATCTGTTAACAATAGAACCATGTTCACTCCACAAACTAGGCCCAGGTATGCCCTGACTAATGGGACAAACATTGAATGTTATATTCTACATACAAAACATTATGGTGGTGAATGCTGGAGGCTGAGGTGATTATTCAGATTCAATATAATTCATTGACTAATTAAATAATTGGCAATTCATCTGGTAATTAAATTGACTCATAACCTAAACTGATGGTACACAGACTCTAAAACATGCCTTTTGCTGAAGGAATGACCTATCTGCAGGAGTATTTATGGAAAAACTCAAAAATATAAACATTTCACATTTCAGATAAAATAAATCTTATTATGTTTGTATGTTTTTTTTATTCTAATCATGTCTTTACTTAGAAGTATTGATTTACACAAAGTATCTCATTAAAAATAATGTGATATATCAAATGATTACTAAATAATCGATAGGTGCAGTCCTAGTGAAATATCACAGTGTACCACCGATATGATGATACTTGGTGGTGGCACCATCATGGTGTGGGGAGTAGAGTCTGACATTTTTTCGGGAATCCCACGGGTCACGGGATTTCCGTGGGATTCCCGTGGGATGGGAGTCAGTATTAGTAACGATCACGTGATTGGGACGGTACAGGATTAAACATTAACGGGAGCAGACGGGAGCGGGAGCAAACCAATACTAACTAAAAAAAAAACGAGGATCGATGCCAAAAAATAAAATAAAATAGAAAGAAAAAAAATCCAGTACTGGCGCCGCCATTTTGTAGTTTTTTACCTTGAAGCCTACACTATAAAGCGAGTCAAAAAAAAAACTACACCCCCCAAAAACCAACAGTGCTTCCGCTCTGAGTTTTTCACCCGCGCTCAAAAACAATGGAGGGACCAACAGTTACTACAGTTAGAAACAGGAATTTAACTGATCCTTCATAGAAATTCAGATTCAATGTATTGGCAGAAATCTTATTGAAGACAACAAGAATGGGAGTGGTGCAGGAGCGTGGGAGTAATTTAACCAGGAGAGGGACGGGACAGGATTTAGATTTCTACTCTGGCCCGGGATCGGGACGGGACACCATTTTTTTCTGTGGGAGTGGGACGGCTCAGGAGTGAAAATCCACTCCTGTGTCAATCTCTAGTGGGGAGTACAAGGGCATATAGTTAAAGGTCTTTATCAACTGATGTGGTGATATCATCATCATGATATAAGGGTTTCATTATTTTCAGATTTTGGAGCAGCACAGTTCTGGTAAAGACATTTAAATTGGACTTGGGTCAAATCTCAGAGGTCTTTTGGTGCTCTGCCATTAGAATTGGTTTGTTGTGGTTTAAGATTTAAGCTTTGGTTTTATATTAATCTTAAAGATATTATGTAATCAACTAATAAATTTTATCTGTGTTTCTCAGACCATCTTGGACCACATGCATCTGCGTTGCAAATGCCACGGGCTCTCTGGAAGCTGCGAGGTCAAGACCTGCTGGTGGGCGCAGCCAGATTTCCGCACGTTGGGTGACTACCTGAAGGACAAGTACGACAGTGCTTCTGAGATGGTGGTTGAGAAGCACCGGGAGTCACGGGGTTGGGTGGAGACCCTACGAGTGAAGTACGCCTTCTTTAAGCACCCCACAGAGCGCGACCTGGTTTACTACGAAGGCTCACCCAACTTCTGTGAGCCCAACCCAGAAACGGGATCGTTCGGGACGCGGGATCGCGTCTGCAACGTGTCGTCACACGGCATCGAGGGCTGTGACCTGTTATGCTGTGGCCGTGGCCATAACACCCGGACTGAGAAGCGCAAGGAGAAGTGCCACTGTATCTTCCACTGGTGCTGCTACGTCAGCTGCCAGGAGTGTGTACGTGTTTATGACGTGCACACGTGCAAATAAGAGGCCTGTACTTTTAGGACAAACTGACTGCTGGACTTTCTACCCCAACCCCTTCATGCTGCACAACTTCCCTGCAGATGTTTACACCTGCTGCATTTTGGTCAATAACCCAGTCATACAAACTCAGGCTGTAATGTATGGAGCAAAACCAGGGTCAGGAAACACAATAAAAATAGAGGTTGGGGTTGTAGCTAGATTTCTTAGCCTTGAGTTCACTAATTAAAGGTAACACTGGAGTTCACCTAGTTTAAATCTGGGTAACAAGATTGTCTTCAACTTTGGAGATAATATTCATTATAAGTAAACAATTATGGACATACAACAGACCTATACTTCCTGTTGTCATTTAGCCTGGCTAGTCACAATGACTAAAGCAATACACATTGTTCATCAGTCTGGAAAGGAGCGGCTAGAGCCTTAATTAATGCACAGATAAATCAAAACGCAAAGGTAAAATATGGCGGGTCTAACAGACTAGGTAGAACAGGTTAGAACCAGTCAGGTTAGAAACAATCAGACATAAAAACTTCTTTTTAAAAAAGAAAACTTGCTGTTGCATCATGGGAAGTTCTGGCACAATCATAAACTCTTGCCTCCTACGTCGTGATTGGTCCGGTTCAGTCTGGCTGGCCAGGCTAGAAAGAAAGTGTAAAAGTGTAGAAAATAGTTATTTCTTAAAAAAAAAAAAAAAAAAAAATTATTAAAAACCTTTTTAGGCTGTAGCTATACTATATCGAAAGAAAGAGATTCAGTAATACCATCATTGAAGTTTCATGGCTATCGGTTTATTTTTCTTATATCAAAGAATAAATGATGGAGATGACTGGTTTTATTATAATTGATAATCACTTTTAATTACCAATAAGCCCCGAATTAAAAGGTAAATGAAAAGCTTACAGATGTCTTTTGATCCATTTTCTATTCAAAAAATAAAATTTTATTTATAATGCACTTTTCACCAAAAAGGCCTCAAAGTGCTACAATAAAGCATTTTAAAAAAGCATTAAAAAAGAAATAGAGATAAAAGAAATAAAATAATAAAAGCTGTTTTAAAAGAGAAAACAGCTTTAGCAAATCTATCTTGTGGGTATAGAGGCAAGCTTTAGCATGTTACCACAGCAACAGGGGGTTAGGAAAGTTTTACATATCTACAATATGTTTTATGGAATTCTTTTTTTTTTTGTGTGCTTTTAATCAAAAGATGAACGAATAACAACAACAGTAAACAACCCCTGTTGTTTTTTTATTCAAGCTAAGACTAAAAAGCTGCATAACCGGATATTTACAACCATAGAAGGTTCAGTTTGCAGCTAAAATCTCCAACTAGTGTTGGAATTAACACTGTTGGTGAGTTTTCAGCACTCATCATGTCAAAACTTTCCAAAAATAAAAATAAAAAATCTCAGTTAAAAGGTAAAACATTTTTATATCAGATATAGACAACCTTAAAATTAATTAAAAAAAATATGCAGTTTTCAAATGATGATTTGGAGGAAAACAAGGCATGGCATACCTACAGAGATACCTGTTCTTCAATATCTTTAGATTGGGATGCAATGTATTGATTTCATTTTAGATATTTTAACCTACTTAATGTTGTCAGAAAGGCCCTGTTTTATTTCAGAATTTTGTAGGTCTGTTTATAATAAGCCAAATAAATGATACTAGAAGGTCAGTTTGGGCAGTTAGATAAATGACATAATTTGAAATCTATTTTCAATATTAACTCGGGTAATTTTTTGTTTTATCTCATTTTTACAAAACGGTGAAAGCAGAACTTTGTAAGGCTGCAAACATTTTTTTAGTTCTGTTTTCAGTCTCAAGTATTGCGGATTTTACAGCATGAGTATTGATAATGAAAGTGAATTAAGAGCAAAACGCAAACAATAACCACAATGGCCTGTTTTTAAATTGTGTTATATATTTGTAACACCTAAGACAAAAACCTGCTAGGAAAATCTTGAGCGTAGCTGCTGGACCTTTTGGAGCCTTTGACTAAAAACACTCAGCAAGTTTTGCATAATTTTTCATTTTTTAAATTACAGATTTACTTTTCTAAACTAAAAAAGATGATCCATCAACCTCTGTTTTTATTTTGTTCCTGTCACTCGCAGAGCTCCGTACTGAAAGGGTAAAGATAAATTGGGAATAAAACATAAGTTTGAGTTTTCTTCCTCTGTCCTGGACTGAATAAACTTCACCCCCCTTTTCATGGGAAGCAGTTGTGCCACTTTCAGCGCCCTCTCCCCCATGTCTTTATTTATTTCCCCCCTCTGTACCAACATGATGTTTGCAGCATGTATAGTAACAGTCAATGCAGTGAAACCTACACTTCTTTCCAATTAAGGCCTCTTTTTCACTCATCATTTTTGTCTAAACTAACTTTCCGTCCGCTCCACCATCCCAACGTCACTGTTTAACTACTGAACTGAAAACAACAAGCAGACACTGAAGGTGCAACAGTCCTGTTTATTGTAAACTACTGACATGATTGAGTCCTTCCCACTGGACCAGTCAACTGGAATTTCTAGGAGATATAGATACACATCAGTGTGATGTTTATAGCCCTGCATTTTTTGAATTATGACCATCAGGATGGGACTGGAGGTATGCAGGAGGGGGCATACTCATTCCTCTGACTAACCTCCCCACACAGGTTTATGTATGCACTATTCAGATGGCTCCAGGTGGGAATATAGAAACAAAAAGTCTGTAAAGTTATCATGAATGATGGCTTTGTTACACATTTATAAACTGCTTATGAATTCATGCGTCGTACGTGAGCCAGGCTTTAGCTCATTTAGTTACAGTTCATTGGGTTCATCCTACAAGTTTGTGTCTAAAAATAAATATAATTCAGTAAAAACAAGGGGCATGCGATGACATGTGGAGACCAGGGGGCTAAAGGGAAGCCTCGAATTGGCTGTCATATCTCTCCAGCATTCCTACATGTTTATCCTGGGCTGAAGCGTTCAAGAGGTTTGATTTATGAAGCTGTATCCTTGTCTGTGCTTCCCCCCCCTCAAAAAAAAAAACAAATAAAAGAGCTGGAAGAGCATGCAGCAGTTTAGCAAAGGAATGGATCTCAGTAGATTGGTGTTTACGTTTTGAACTAGAGGATCACTGAGGAAAAATGACATCATATGTGAGAGGAAATAATAAAAAGAATGTTGTGACAGTTCCTCTGGCTTTTTCTAAATGAAGCCCACCAGCAGAACCTTCCCCACTATAAGCTGTCTTCTATGTGTGACATGTGGTTTCTTCTACCTGGATGTATTTTTCTCTCCACTATCAACACCCTGACTTTACCCCTGCTATATCCAAAGTTTTGTACAAATGTTTTAAAGTGAATAATTCCCTTTTTATTTTATAATCGTAAATGTTATGTTTTTATAAATATTATTTATTATATGATGTATATATCTGTACGACTGAACTAAGATTATATATTTGAAGAAGATCTGTGTCGTGTTTCTTGATGTTTTCACTTTTAGCTCAATATCTTCTCTCGTTAGTTTATTTTTCCGTTTTGTATTTTGGAGAAAAGACTTTTTAACTGTATTAACGATCTTATTACACTGGAAAAAATGGAAATCTAGATAAGTTATTTTTTCCTAAAATAAGTGCATTTGTTCTTGGATTGAGCAGGTAAAAGACACATTTTGCCAATGCAACAAAACAATTTACATTTAAAATAAGAAAACTCAATTGCATTGTCTTATTTCAGGTGCATTTTATCTAAATATGTTCTTTTAAAAGTAAAAATACTCATTCTATTGGCAAAGCATTTAATTTACCCACTCAAATTAAGAGTAAATACACTTAATTTAAGAATTTTTACTTATTTCTGGATCGTTTTTACAGTGTAGGGTCCCTAAACAGTCTGGAAAAATTTGGAGT
This sequence comes from Cyprinodon variegatus, assembly GCF_000732505.1. NCBI lineage: Eukaryota > Metazoa > Chordata > Actinopteri > Cyprinodontiformes > Cyprinodontidae > Cyprinodon > Cyprinodon variegatus. The sequence goes on from NW_015150471.1 coordinate 2,335,024, forward strand.
AAGATCAAATTGTTTAAAGGCTTCAGGCAAGCGGGGAAAAAAAAAAAAAAAGGAAATACTTTTTACTTTTATTCTTGATTTAATTGGTAACATGATAAATAATACCAGAGCTCAGAACAGCATTCATTTAGTCTTCCTTGCAGCCTGTTTTGCAGGTTTCATCTTCAGCTTCCTGTACTTTATGGAAGATTCTAAATGCTTGCAGGTAGATTATTAATTTGACATTAGAATATCACAGTTTCCCTTTTTTTAATTAGTGATAAAAAGCTGCCAGCTTCTTATTTTACACTGCACAAAACGTCAACAAATTCCAATCACAGCAGTAGTAATTGTAAAGGATATTTTAGACATTGACTGAGAAAACGCCCTAGACACAACCACAAAAAACACAATTTTTTAGTTAATTATCAGATTTAAACTTGTAAGGAAGACTTGTATCTATTTGACATACAAGTCCAGATGTTTAGATATCCATATACAACAGCATAAAAAAACATGGAGAAGTCTAAAATTAGTAAGCAACCTTTGAGTTTAAAAGATGAAAAAAGAACTCTTTAAATCGGCTCTAGAAAAGTGTTGAACTTTTATACAGAAAATGCATAAGAACCCTGTTTTTGATGTTGAATTTAATCAAAATTTAACAAACTCATGCAGCAGCAGTATGAGGATTGTTGTTCATCAGAATTAATTCTACACTTTAAATAATTGTATATTTGGATTTCATAAGTTAAAGTCACCCCTTCTATAAAACAGGAACCTTGTTAGTTTCCTGAGCTGAATCACACAGATGTGTATAAAAACGTATCATACAGAAACTTGATTATTCCTATGGCGAAAAAAAAAAAGAGATCTATAAATCTTCTCAGGAGAGATATCAACAAAGATCAGAAACCACAGTCTGAAAGGAATAAAAAACAAAAAAAAACCTGACAGAGCTCAATCTTAAGGTGTTCAAAGCTGTATTAGTAAGCGTGATGTTACAACAGGACAACCAAACAAAAATCATCTTAAAGCCTTTTTTCTGCAAGACAAAATTAAATGGGTGGAGATAACCTAACATGGAATAGTTGCACAAATACCTTTTACCATCAGTCAGCACGGTAGTGGTAAGCTTATGATCTGTGATGATGGTATATTGCAACGATTTACCCAAATATAGCCACATGTTCTTATATTAGAAACTCATTGAAGTTATGGTACAAGTACAGGTTAATGAGCAAAGTACTAAATATATGCAAGTAAAACAATGATCAAAGGATTATCTAAACAAAATCAAAACTTCCTAGAGTACAAATATGCTGATTTTAGACAGTTGAGGCATTATGAAAGTATACAGAGTTCAACATCAGTAGGAACACAGATACCTGGCTGTGCAGTATTGGCCGATACCGATACAATCTGTTTGAAATTGATGTGTGTTTATATATATAAAGAACTGCAGACTACCTGGATGTAAAATAGTTGCCATCATGGCTTTGTCAAGCTGCAGCCTACCTATGTGAAGCAGGAAAAAGACAGAAAAAGTGAATCCGGTAGAACTTGACAATAGTTGAATAAACTTTCGGCTCTCAAAATGGTATCGGTGCCCTATTTGTTGATACTCGCCGATAACGATACCACCAATTTAGGGCTGGATAGGTCCCTGCTCCATATTGGTATCAGTGCAGCACTACTTAAAATAATTAATAAAATCTTAACAAGAGTTAATCAGCAAATACATTATAAGCACAGATAATTTATAAGTACAGAAAAAAGTGTAAACAGAAAGAAAAAAAGCCAAATACCTTTTTTAATGAAGATTCTCATCTACCTTTCAACTCATTAACCCCAAAACATAAAAATGTACATCTAACCTGCATTGCTGCCTATTAAAAAGCCATTAGTCTCACACACACACATTGAAGCTTTAATTTATTTTAGCAAGTATGAACAGAGTTGGTGGCTGCAGCACCATGACTTTAGTAATTGTGATCAATTATAATCAATATTATCATAATTAATGAGTAACAAACATTAGAACGTTTCATTAATACACTAGTTAACTAGTTAAGCTGATTAAAATCCAGTAAAATGTTTCGTGTACTAATTAATTCTTTTAAACTACAAAGTTTTAAAGCTTAATTTGAAGGGCCTTACTATAATATTTTTCATTCTCTTTACACGTTTATAAATATGAGAAACATCCAAAGGGTTCATGGCTATTTAAATCAATCAAATATTATATATTATACATATGACCGTTGTTTTCCAAGTAGGCTCATTCTAAAAGAAATAGTTTTATTGCATTTGGTTCAGGGTATCAGAATAAAAAGGGTGTGGATAGAAAAGCAGGACACACCTCAGATTTTCTTATGTAATAACTTGGAAAAACATGGAGTAATTCCCATCTGGTTTACAAGTATGAACAATTTTGTGTTACATCAAATATAATCTAATAAAAGAAATGCACATATGTGCAGTTCACTTTCCCTAGCTCTTAAAATTATCTGGACACTCTACCCTTACACGTGAACGTGCAAAACCGACTGCTAGGGCCCTAAATCAGTGCAAGTGATAGAAATGGGGCAGGCCCTTTGTCCTTCTACAATGCAGCCCTGCAAAGCAACAAACTTTCACTTCAAAAGTTTAATTGGCACAAAAGTCCGGATCATCTTTGTTCTGCTTTGGCTAAAATGAAGGACAGAGAATAAAAGTAAGAATAAATCCCTTTTAAATTTCTATAGAACTGCAGATACAGACTGTTTCATGGGACTACTAAGAAACATAGTTCTAGAAAAAAAAGCTTGACTCTCCAGTTCAGCAGCTAATATAAAACTGCACTGGAAAAAAATCGAAATCTAGATAAGTTGTTTTTTCCTAAAATAAGTGTATTTGTTCTTGGATTTAGTAGGTAAGAGAGAGATTTTGCCAATGGAACAAGACAATTTACACTTACAATAAGAAAACACAATTGCATTCTCTTATTTCAGGTGCATTTCATCTAATTTTCTTATTTTAAGAGCAAAAATACTCATTCCATTGGCAAACTATCTCATTTACCTACTCAAATTAAGTGTAAATACACTTAATTTAAGACATTTATACTTATTTTTAGATTATTTTTCCAGTGTGAAGGCAGAAGCATGAAGGTGAATTGGTGAGCATTCATTTTCATACCCCAGACTATATTGTAAGCAACAGAATTTATTGTTAAAATAAAATTAAAATAAACAATAACAAAAAAAAAAATCAGACGGAAGCAAGTGCACCACCTAAACAGCAGGTCATATCATGGAATGATCAGATTACACATCCGTGTACTAAAATAATGCCTTGATAAACGGTTTAATATTTAGTGTTTGTGCACACATGTTGCTATAGAAGTGCCTCGGTTGCTCTGACTAAATATAAATGAGTATAATTCCTAAGCTGCTCCAGAAACAAGGTTTGCAAAGTAAAGTCATGAGTAATTCAAATCAAACATCCCCTATACTCCAAACATTTAGTCTCATTTCACAACTTGGCAGTTTTCAAGTGAAGTCGACGCCCCGGTTGATGGCTTTCTGGCTTCGGTGACGACGAGGAAGGATGCCGATCGATGCGTTCTCCTGTCAGCCTGTTTCAGGCCTTCGTTTCTCAGCCGCTGAGTAGGAAAAAAAACACAAAATAAAACAAATAGAAGCGAGAAGAGACTGTAAGGCAAATGAGGACGTTTTGCCACCAGAGAGCTCCTGTCTAGACGGCATATTTTAGGAACGCCGTTTACACCGACAACACCAGAGGTTCCCGAGGCTGTGATGAGAAGCAAAACTGTTTCTGTTGTAGTTTTATCAGCATGGGCAGACAGTATTCACTGCAGGGATTTAAAATGGCACCATTGATTGTGCTGTATTCGTAAACTTTGGGTTTTAATCAGCCTTACTGATAAAGTTTCAGTCAGAAGTCATCATGGCCAATATAACCTATTCATTCTTAATTTTCCACATGTTAAGATGGTTTAGGAACCACCTTTCCCTTGATAAATAAAATCATCACATGAGAAATTAACCTTTTTTGTATTTAGTCAGACTTTGTCAAAATTATATTAGATGATCCAAAAAATGGAAGCTATGTTTTCATAACCCTGAGTAGAGATCTGTGTCGTTCAGTTTGAAATACTGAGCAAACTGACCGATTTCACTCACTATGTATGAGCAAAGCTTACAGCTGTCTTTAGAATAGTCACTATAAGAGGAGAAGTTGAGAAGTTTAGTGCAACTCTGTGATGAATGTGGAGATTCACACAATATGTTTGAAACAACTTGAAAAGTTGTAGTCAATCTCAAGGCGATAGCAGTTATCTATGTTTCCTCGTACATGTTGATGAAGCTCATATTTGTTCTCTTGAATCCAGGCTCTGTGGTCTTACCGAGGAAGGATGCCTCTTTCTCACCATCATACGCTCTTTAGATCATTTCCATTTTAGAACCCAGTCTGCAGGGGAAAAAAATAACAGAAAATGAGAATATTAAAAAACTCACTTAATTTACTGATCCAAATATATAAATATGGCTCTTCCTCGGCTGACAGTGAGCATGTTTAGTGTCATGGAAACAGGAAAACAACACTTACCCTCCTTCGTCCCTCAGTAGACTCAGGAACTTACTGACTCTGTAGTCTGGATCCATCTGAAGGAAAGAAACAGACTATTAGAGGAGAGGTTTTGTTTTTGTGTCCATCGACCAAACTGTGCAAGAAGGAAGAGGAGTCCAAATCTAATGTGAGGAGGGGGAGCGCGGTGAGAGGAAAACTGGGAGAGTGCGGAGGGGTGTCGCTGCAAGCCTGTTTTTCAGCATGTCTGAGGTTTACATTTTTTCAGAGGGTGTAAAACATGGCTGCCGCCACGCACATCCCGGAGTCAAAGTAGGGAGATGATGCTGCATGAGTTGTTTTGTTTGCCTATCCATCCATTGGCCCATTGGCTTGAGGGGTGCTGGTGCCTATCTCCAGCTGTCAATGGGCGAGAGGCGGGGTACACCCTGGACAGGTCGCCAGTCCATCGCAGGGAAACACAGAGACAAACAACCATTCACACACTCACAACTAAGGAGAATTTAGAGAAGCGAATTAACCTAACAGTCATGTTTTTGGACTGTGGGAGTACCGGGAGATAACCCACACATGCTCAAGGGAGAACATGCAAACTCCATGCAGAAAGACCGCGGGCCGGGAATCGAACCCAGAACCTTCTTGCTACAAGGCAACAGTGCTATCCACTGCGCCACTGAGTGCCCGTTTTGTTTGCCTATTCAAATTAAAAGCAAAGTATAGTGCTTTGCAAAGGTCACTAAACCAAGTAAAACTTTAAACATTTTGCAGTGTTGCGCCGATGGCATATTTTTGGCCACGATACGATACCTGGCTGTGCAGAATTGGCCGACACTGATGCCATCTGTTTGAAATTGATATGTGTGTGTGTGTGTGTAAATGAAGAACTGCATACGACTTGGATGTAAAATAATGGGCCATCATGGCTTTGTCAAGCTGCTGCCTACCTTTGTGAAGCAGGAAAAAGACTAATACAAAGTGAATCCAGTAGAACTTTTTATTGCCTACCTGGAATGGGTGACAATAGTTGAATAAACTTTTGGCGTCAAAATGGTATCGGTACCCTATTTGTTGGTACTCGCCGATACCAATACCACCATTTTAGTGCTGGATCTTGTCCCCGCCCGATACTGGTATCAGTATCGGTGCAACACTAGTTACAATCACACACTGCAATTTATTTCCCTGGTACTTCAAGACCAACAAAAAGTGGTCCACTGAAAGGAAAACTAAAATCTACATGCATATCTACAATCCCTGTGTATCCCTGAGCCACTTTTTGTAGAATCCTGTTCTGCTGTAATTCTTCCTTTGATTAAGGTCTGATTTTTGACTAGGTCTTCCAGCACATTAATATGTTTTGTTATAAACCAAATCGGAGTATCTCAGACTGTTTGCTGAAGCAGAATCTCCATCTTAGTCTTTCATACGTCTTCTTACTGGATTGTTTTAATTTAGATCCGTCATTCTTCCACTAACCAGATCCTATGTAACCGGACTCCGCCAGATGGATTTGTTCTGCATATCCATCTGGAAACCTTCCGTAGAAGTAATTTTGGGAAGGGGAGAAAATACTGGTTAGCTGATTGGCCTATGTTGGTGATAGACGGGCCAAATAAACCAATCAGATCAACGAAGCATATGACGTACTAACAGAGCGACGACGAAAACACAACCACAAGCCTTGTCGAAACCAGTCGGGAGAAGAGCAAAAACATCTTTTCCTCTGAGAAAAGCCTCCAGAGCAGTGTTTTGCTCTTCTTTCAGTAAAGAAATACTCTATACCGATAAAACTTGCTCGTTTCATCGCTAGTTTCATCGGCTAAAGCTGCCATGTTCTTTAGACTGAACTGTCGCGCTTCTCGTTGCGTCACACCTCAACCCGCCTCAAAGCCAACGCTGATTGGACGTTCGTTTGGTGAACGGCTCCAAATTTTCTTCAACGGAGAGTCTGCAGACTGATTTGCGAGTGAAATTTTGAAAGCTCGCGAGATCGGGATGGTCTCACGAGGCTAGATCCTATGTCCCTGAGGAATACAAATGTTCCCCCTGTGTAAAGCTCCCAAGTGTGATCATGGGGTTTTTATGGGTTTCACTGGTAGTTTTCTTCAACATTTAACACTGAGAGCTTAGTTTTGGTCTCACCTGAACAGAACATCTTGCTGGGTTCATTATAGAGCTTGTTACAATCTGTATACATCACCCCTCATGGGTTTGGTTCAATAATTGATTTCCTTTGGCACTTCTTTGTGGGCTTCATGTCCAACTGTTCTTTCACATAAGCTGCCTATCTGAGCAGAGCTTTAATTTCCCAATCTATCAGTTTAACTGATGGGATTGAAGAGAACTCTCTGAGATGTTCAGAGCTTTGTAAAAGCAACTAAACCTTTTTTTAAGCTTCATCACAACTTGATCCCTGACGTCAGCTGCATTTGTTTTTTATTCATGATGCGTCCACTAATTATTTCTGACAAACAGCAGAATTGAAATCAGCTGGGGATTAAATTACAAACAATGATTTATAATCCCACAGAGTTGGTAAATCACACAAAAATCTCAACAAAATAAATGTAATTTTTGGCTTGTAATTTGACAAAATGTAAAGGAAGGAACTAAAGTTTACAGGGGTGTGTAGACTATAGCAAATGTGCAGGGTAAAAAGTGAAGTTTGGGAAGACATAAACCAGTCCTCATGTTGGATTTCATATTCAGAGCTAAATTTCCGACTGTCAGTGTGGTCTGACTTGGAGCAACCTGTTCCTCTTCTTCCTCAACATCTGGCTGACACTCGGCTCTTCATGGCTAGTTTGTTGTCAGTTGGGGACAAAAACCTGTCATCTGCAAGCTGGAATGAAAAACCCTGCGGCTTCGTGGATGATTTGTCGAGCAGAGTGATCCAGTTCACAAACAGTCCTCCCAGCTGCTGGGATCCAGTTTGATTTGGTGTTGCAAAACCGTTTCTGCTCGGCCTTCCAAGTTCTGTCCATGTGTTCTGAATCTGGGGGGGTTTAAGTGAAGGAACTCTTTTACAGGCGATGTGGATCAAATCTTTGCTTTAGAGCAAAATGAGGAAGGATCATTCAAACCTGGAGCCAAGAATAAGATATAAAAAGGTTTTCCCTATAAAATAAACTCAGGGTGTTTTGAAGCAGCACAACCTAACATAAAAAAAAAAATGTAATTAAGTAAATTTATATAAAGCATCCATTAATCCATCCAAACACATAAGAAATATAACATTCGAGTAAGGGGTAAGTGGGGTTTTTTTTTCTTCAAAAGTCAGGAAAACTTTATAAAATCTTTTTCTTTCTTTTCATTTTGATGTGTAATTTAAAAACATTAACAAATTATTTTAAAAGACAGGATAGTTAAATCGGTGGTCAATATCAATCAAAAAGTAGCTTGTTTAAACGAACCAAAGACGTCGTTCTGAAAAAAATCCCAAAATCACATTTTAGCTCCGATGAAACATTTGTTAAAAACCTGCCTCCGATAAAGAAAGGTGCATCTTTTAGATCCTGTCAGCTCCTTGAAGTCGCTTTGCCTGCTTCTTATCTGCTGAGAAGCTGCTTGAAAAATCAGACCGCTTTCAGATTTCCAACATTGCTTTGGTATCAGATTAACTGATTATCTTTCCTTCTCTTGATTGCTGCATTTAGATTTGAAATGTTGACTGCTTTAGATATCAATCCTGTGTTCTCAGCCAGGGAGAAATTATGAAAACCTTTGCAACAGGACATTGATGTGTAATATTTGTCATAAAAATCCACCTTCTCTCATGGTCATCTCAGTCTTTAGGGCTTAATCCTCTATAAACCCTGTGGGCTGATATGAAGAGAAACTAGTTATATGCAATATTAGCAGTAGGTTCAGGTATGCGATATTTGTAAATTAGGGCTGTAGAGAATGTTGCACGGTGGCGCAGCAAGAAGAATTTGGGTTCGATTCCCAGCCTGGGGTCTTTCTGCATGGTGTTTGCATGTTCTCCCTGTGTATCTGTAAGTTCTCTCCGGGTACTCCAGCTTCCTCCCACAGTCCAAAAACATGACTGTTAGGTTAATTGGCTTCTCTAAATTCTCCTATGGTATAAGTGTGTGTGAATGGTTTTGCCTTTTGGTCATTGACAGCTGGAGATAGGCACCAGCACCCCTCGCGACCCCAGCAGGGATAAGTGTGTCAGAAAATGGATGCATGGATGGATGGAAGAAATATGTATAGAATATCAGCAGCCTCTGATTGAATAAAAAACTCTTTCTTGAAGTGGGATTGTTTCTATTAGAAACACATGGAGACATGAAATAAAAGTGACTTGAGGCTCCATACCTGTGCAGCCATTCCAATCAGCATGAGCAGCTTCTTTATGCCGATCCACAAGCTTTGGCCTTTCACAGCTTTGGCTATGCTGAGCCGTTCTTTCTCCTGGAAAGCATCTAAAAGCTAAAGACAGCCAAAGAGGACAGTATAAGCTATATAAAATATGGAAGTTGTTCAAATATGGCAAAAACATTCTTTAATCTATAACCCTCATGTATTAAAGTCAATTTCAGTAAATGAAAATTTTAGAAAAATATTAATTCAGTGAAGTAAAACTGATAAGTTATTATATTCATTGCACACAGAGGGATTTATTTCAGGTGTTTAAAGTTTAAAAATGTATGGTTACAGTTTGTAGATAATGAATAAACCCTATTTAGACTTTCATAAAAATTTGAATATAACAAAAGGCCATTAAAAATTACAGAAAATAGAAATCTTATATTATGCCCATGTCTTTTTTCTTAAGTAAGGGTCGATAAGCTGTACAATTCAAAGAGACATTAAACTATTTAATCTAAAATTCAAAAGCTATCTCGGCCCCCAAAAAACAAATCTTTTTTATTTTCTTGTTTCTTTTTTTTTTTTGCATAAATACACACTTTGTTTTTTCAAATGAATTACTGGATTTTTAGACACTAGAAAATACATTTCTGGTTCAAGCAATTTCTTGAATTCTGAATGTATGTTAGGGAAAACATGAGCTGTTATTTAGCTTAAACAAATTCTTATTATTACCTTATTTTCTGTTTTTATGCTCTAATATATTCTTTAATTGTGTGTTATTATTTCTAGCTATGTTTATCACTTTGTTTTCAGCTGTAGCTGTTTTAGGCGCTCCACGAATAAAGTTGATGATGAAAAAAGTGCATAGTTTGGAACTTAAAAAAAAAAGAAAAAACTTTCTCCAAATTTTCTCTTTTAAATGTGGGAAGTCTGTTTATCTGCACAGATTTTAAATAAAAAAAAATACATTTTTATCTGTTGTTTTCTATTAAAATTCCTCATATTTATAACAACCAGCAGAACGTCCCTGATAACCTCCAAGAATTAAAGATCTGTGCTTAAGAAGCAGGCTGTTCTCACAGAAGGGAAAGCTATGATGAGAGAGAAAGCCTGATTATCAGGAACATTCATTAATAAATGATCCTGCCATGTTTAGGTCCGTGCATGTTTTACCTCCAGGGCCTGCACGAGCTGCTCTCCCCTCGATATGTTGGGAAGGTGGATGGTGGTGCTGAAAGCGTCCAACATTTCCATTTCCTGGAGCACGTCTCTACGACTTGTGGTTCCGATGATCAGAAGCTTACGCCCCTGTAAGGGAAGCAAGACTTCATCGGTTTCTGTTTCTCACCCATTAAACAACCTTATTTTCTTCTTAAAATCTGAAAACCTAAAACCTCACATTTATACGGAGAAAGAGGGGAAAAAAATGCGCAATGAACATGGATGTAAACTTTGTGATTTTTCTGTTTCATTGAAGAGACTTTGTTGCCATAACAAAAAAAAAAAACGTTATACTGAGTGATTATTAATCGTCATCCTGCTGGATTATTATTTCACTAAATTTAAGGTTTCTGGACATTAAAGTTAATGTTACCAATTTCTTTCTCACGACTGTGATCTGCATTAACAGGATCTCAGTGACAACAAAAGCAAAAGGAAAAGAAAATGAAGGGCAGAAGGGAGATAGATGAATAGAACGTAAGAGTAGAAAACAACAGCACGGAGGACAAACATGAGCAAAAAAAGACAAAGACTAAGCCGAGGAGCTGGAGGACAACCAGCAGCAGACAACGAAGGAAGGAGAAGCAGAGGAGTGGTGAGCAGACAGGGGGATTATGGCTGCCCGCTCCCCCCCATGGCGTGGGGGGTTGTGATGCTGCATGCAGATGAGGTGCCACACAGGCGGCGGCGCTGCCAGGTCCTGGCTCTCTTACAGAGCCCATTCTCCTCCGTGTCCCCCTGGCCTCCCCCGGCCCCAGGCACCCCGCTGGGCTCAGCGCTTTACAACCCCGGAGGAGCTCTGCACCCAGGCATTCAACACCCGGCCCCGCGCCACTTCTCAAGCAGCCATATAGTGGGTTATACCCTCATTTACAAACACAACAACAAACTACAACCAAAGAAGCTATGAGAAATTGGTCTGTAACGCCACCATTCACTCTGAGCACAACAGAGCGGGAGCAAAACATTTGCTAATAACCTCACACAGTCGCTCACACATGCCAGTTGCAGCCAAGGACCTCCATCAATTCCTCATAAGACCTTGTGTTGGCATCTATAAGATCTGCTGCCCTCTTTCTGCCACCTTAGGACTAACAGCACCACAAAGAGGAAGAGATGGAAAACACAGCTCCATTCTCCAGTACCTGCGGAGGAGGTTTCTTCAGGAGAACCAACAGAGCCTGCAGCACCAAGTTGGAGAAACGAGGACCAATTGGGACATAATCTGAAAAAAAAAGACCGTTTTGAAAAAAGGAATATGATAAACAAAACAATATATATCTTCACAAATTTCTGAGGAATGAGATTCGTACCCAACAGGCGTTCAATGTCATCCACTAACACACAGCTCAGCTGGGATTTGTAGGCATCTTCAAATATCTATTGAGAAAACAGATATGTATAAACAATTAAAATCAGACAGAAAATGGGATGGGATGAGTGATATTTGGCTTCATTTATGCATGTCTAAGAAATCCTCATTGAATTTTGCTGTGAGCAGCAGCCCCGTTCCTGCCCTGATTAAACGAGTGGCCATGACAGATCTACATCTGCAAGTGGTGATGTGAGGCAGATCTGATTCTGTTTAATGTTAAAACAAATTAGTTCTCAGCCACTAATCTGCCCGGTGACAGCAACTATTCTTTTTCAACTATGTTAACAATTCAGGATTAATCCAACCCAAATACAATTTTTCCACCAATATTAGGCTCGTATCTGACCTTTTCATGGCAGTCTGAACGTCCCAATTCCATTCTTTTTCATTTGAAGAAAATCCAATTTGTTTCACTTCCATATGTGGCATTGAATTGGATACATATCTGATAGATTTTAAAGTGCCTGCTGTCATAATGCTCATCATTAAAATCCAGACTCTCAGCAACCACTGCTCCATCGAAACACATCGTAGATAATTTTGCTCTCTCTTACTTTTCTTTGTCTCATTATAATTCAATCATAATGCTGTAAATAACTTAAAATAACACAGAAATGCTGACATTTGTTATTCTACTGCACCTGTGGGGCATAATCAGACAGAAGTCTGTTGGTGGCTGCATTTAAATAGCAGTCTGAATGCCCATGCAGAAAAAAAGAATCTGATTTCACAAAAAAAATCGTAATTAAGCATTAAGGCCCTCCATGTAAAAATTGCATTACTTGATTACAGCTGTTTTTTTTTACTTTTTGAATTAGCTGTGTTGCTCATTGGCCACAGTGGCTAGTGGCTTACCAAAGTTACTAGTCACTTCGCATTTTCAAAAGCCACAAGTTTATTTATACGATTAAAGCCGACTATAGCGTTCTAAAGTTCACTTAAACTAGATTTACAACTTTTCAAAATGTCAAAGACCCTTGTACTGACCATCAAACGACATAAAACGTTAGACAGTAAAGGTCATCATCAATTATACAGCTCAGGTAGTAGAGGAATAAAAGATTTAATTAAACTGCAAAAAAACAATGCAGTTTTAGTAATCCAGCCAAGCGAGAAATATCAATATCAGAAAAACAAAAGTGATTAAAAACACCAAATACATTTAAAGGTAAATAAGAACTCTATTAGGTCATTTTGAGAATTCAATATTATTTTACCTGAACCAAAGCTACATAAATCAGTCTTATTAAATTCAACTTAAAATCAGGAGAGGAGTACAGCGGATGAGGTTTTGCATGAATTAATTGCAGGACCTTTATTGATACGACTGTTTCAAAAAAAGAAAAAAGAAATAAATATTATATCCATATCCTGGTTTAGATAGAGGAGAAACACTTTTCTCTCTGCCTGCAGACTTTGGCTGCAGAGCTGCTTTTAATTCCACGTCTGCTTCTGTGGGGGGGCTCAGTGCTCCCTGAAGATGACCGTTAATCTCTGAGGAAGAACAGTTCTGAAAAGTCACCAAATAAGTGACCAAGTTAGAAACAGTGAGTTAAATTGCCATTTTTTTCTTTCCTATCATAATTTTTCGTGTTTGTCTGCTCTCTGGACTGCAGGTTTGAATGCACCATTACAGATTTATAATTTTGTTCTGCACAGGGAATGCCTTTCTGAAGCGACATCGGTCTCGAATGGACCAATGACCACATAGTGTGCACAAGGGGTGCTCATGGGATATGTAGTGTTGTAAAGTCACATTTGGATTTGCTTATTATTTTGGATGAAGTTTATCAAAACTTCAATTAAAAGGTAAATAGAATCCAACCCATCAAAATGGCTGCTAGCAGTGGCTGTGCTGCACTCCACAAATTAAATTCACCTGCATTTGGTGTGTTGCCGTTTTTTTCCCTGCTTGGCTTTAAAACCAGCAGCGGCAAAGATAAAAGAAAAACCAAAACATGATGATTTTTCTTTTTTACCGGAGATAAGACACACCTTTTTTATTGCTTGACACTTCGCAATCTCAGAATGTCCGATCATCTTGTCGGGGGAACAGATCTTGATAAAAGGGAACTGGGAATCTTCAGCAATCTTAGCTGCCAGTGCGGTTTTCCCGCTGTTAGGTGGACCTGTGAAAGAATAAAGATTCATAATCAGCTTAGATAGAAAAATAAGGTTAATCTTGTGTGTTTGAATCGTATTAAATCTGTGCTTTTCTACCTTCCAGGAGCACAGAGACCAGTGGTGTGCGATCGCTGTTCTTGGTCTGCTGGACCAGCAGCTCTCCATCCTCCAAGGCGGCTGAAACTGGGTCACCCCACCGGATTATACCGTTCATGATATAACTGGCATAGTCCTCTTGGTTGGTTCCATAAGCCTGGAAGACACAAAAAATCACGTTTGTACCATGTTATACGCAACAACAAAGTTTTTAGTACAAAGTTTTAGCTAGCGCTACTTTCATCCACACATTTTGGACAAGTTTAGCTATCTTTAACTACAGAAAGTCAGGTGAAAATTATCCTTAATCCTTACTTGCTCTCGTTGGTTAGATAAAACATTACTACATGTTCATCCCCTTATTAGCTTCTCCCCCAAAAAGGTCGACAACATTGTTGAAACTGAAAACTACGTCCTTGCCGAGAGGTTTTTATTTCCTTTTCTTTTTTTGTTGTTTGGGTTTTCTTTTCCACAGAAAAGGGGGGACTTTTCCACAGAGATTGAGAGATCATATTATTTTATGCTTTTAGTTGCTTATTTTGGATATCAAGCATTTCCTCCAGTTCTATTGTAAAATGTTCTCTAAAAATCAAAATGCATTAGTCTATAAGAGCTTGTGCTTGCATTGTTGCCGTTATCATTTTATCAGTTAAAAATGGTCTCCGTACAACAACATTATTGCTGACAGGCCTAGCTGGGGTTACAGGTTGTTTATCGTTTGAAAAACATTTTTAACAAAAATATTACGTATAGGCTTTAGTGGATGGCCAGACTGATACAAAAAGCGAAAAGGGAAAATTACTATATATATGATAACAATAAAAAGAAAAACATATCTGAATAAAAAAAGGGGCAGGTAAGCTACACAAAGATATAAAGGATAATTAATCTAAATGATCTAAATGTGTAAATCAATCATATTGACTTAATTCTGCAAATAATTTCCTGGAAAACTTAAAAAAAAAAAGGCTATAGTGTCTCTGTGTCAATGAGATTTGCTGCTTTATATGGTGAAAACCAGTCGCTTTGGGATTTCCGCTCACTAATCCTCTCAACCAGGAAAGACACAAATAAGAGCCACACACCAACTTACCGGTTTGATGTCGTTATTCAGCGAGGCCATAAAATCAAGTCTGCTGACTTGCAGCTTCTCGGCCGTCTGAACATCGACCTCCACCGTGTTGCTGGCCTGAAACAGCACAAAAACATAAGCAGGACCATTAAAAACAGTTTTTCTGATCAAATTTCGATGTTAATCCACTCTTCCATGAAATATGGCACATGTGGATAGTTCAACATGTCATCAGACAATGTTCCCCACTAAAGAGAAAAGGTCAGATGGGGGGAGGGAGGGAAGAATAATTGCTCATAGGAGTAAAGAAAAACATCACAGCCATCAGAGACATCTACAGCTCCCGTCTGTCAGTTATCATCGCCCACTAATATCTGCTGCTCTGAGGGTACGGCCCTGGAAGGGGGGGTGGAGATCACTTAAGTGAGAACCTCCACCCCTCTAGTTTTCAGACATTGGGTTTGATTCCAGCTTTAAGTGCCAAGTATGACTGGAAAAGGGCCACAGCTACCAAGATAAAGAAAATTGTACCTTGATGTGTCTGTTCATGGCGGTGGACTGCGCCGCCCTGACCAGTCCCTCCAACTCAGCCCCGCTGTAGTTTTTAGTTTCCACAGCAAGCTCTTTAATGTTCACGTCGGTGGCCAGCAGGTTGTATTGACGCATCTTGGCTGTGTGGATGTTTAGGATCTGGATCCGCCCATTTTCGTCCGGTAACCCTGCAGAAAAGCAGGAAATGGTTTTAATCAACAAATGGTTCAAACTGAAAAGATCATTACGATATATTTCACCAAGTGTTGCACGAGAGCTTCAAATTAAAACTAATTTTCCATTTTAACCCTTTATAGGGCAAGTTAGCCTATTTGATCACTTGCATACCCCTTACAAATGGTCTAGAAGCACAAGATCTATATCCAGCCATTCAGCAAAGATACTGCTACATGGCTGTACATCTTATATTGGCATATGACATATTAGATGAGCCCTTGAATTATATATGACCTACTGTAAATTAAGTTAAAAAAAAAAGTTAACAAGTCAAGAAAAAAGGTAAAAAGTTAATTGAAAAGTTAAAAAGTTAATAAGATTAGCTAACAATTATATTTTATTTTAGGTTTATAAACTAAAAAAAGTGCCAGTATCAGCATTAATGGCCCTAGGTTTACGTTGTACCAAAAAAAAGTGTTTCTTTTATTTTTTCATGAATTTCTTAATATATTGGGGCAAGTTGGCATTTCTTCTTATTATATTGACATTTATTTTTACTGTCAAAATATCCATATCTTTTGGAATGTTAAAAAGGTAATAAGATCTTGTGCTGGATTCCAGTAACACTAATGGCTTGAAATTTTGATTTTCAAAGTATTTCACTGAGTTCCTATAAGGGTTAAAACTGGATGAGACCTCATCAGCGTTATCGAATGACACAGTAAAACAAACCAAGTGTGGATGATCGAATTATCCACCTTTCTAAGATCTCTGTCATTTTCCAAGCTCATATTCTGAGCACTTTAAAAAAAAAACTTGAAAATACAAGTTAGGAAATGATAAAAATGTATAATAACCAGCAAAGCAGCCAAAAGCTCCATTATTACTAGAGGAGCTGCAGAGATCCACAGATCAGGTGGAGGGATCTTTTCACAGAACATTCAGATTTGAATTCAACTAATTTGCCCCTTTTTAGTAAAAAATAAAAGATCAACTTATGGAAATTATTATTAAATCATGAAGGGACGCAGCAAACGAGTGGGTCAAGGTGCTTTAAATGAATGAAACCTTTAAGTTTTTTCCTAAAGACAATGTCTGGAGGAAAACTAACACCACCCTGAAGATAGAATCCCCCATGATGAAAGCATAGTGGTGGAAGCATCATGCTTTGGTAATGCTCATCTTCTGCTGGAATAGGGAAGTTGGTCAGAGCAGGGGAAAAAAAGCCTTAAATACAGAGAAGATCAAATCATATTCATCCGAGAAAATGCGAACAAAGTCGAGACTTAAACCCAACTTAAATCAAAGGGTGGAAAGTTTCTGTTCCAGTTAATTGCAGAAAAGAAGTACAAAGCTGTACAAAGTCTCACAAAGTAAGCTGAAACATGATGCACGCAACACTTTTCTGTCTCTTGTTTGCAAAAAGATCAAAAACATGCATCCATTTTTTTATTCTTAAACATTACAGATATTCAAACATTATGGGAATATTAGCAGAGTTAACTCCATTCCTTCCTAATGTCATTTTCTCCCTACTGCATTCTACATGTACCATTTATTTCTCCCTATTTTCCTACATTACTTATTCTGATTTGGGGCTCTAGGCATTATCCCTTCATTGGAAGCAGCAGTGATCCCTGCTGAAATGTTTATTATTAATAAAATCAAGAAATCTAAATGATCAGCGCTCAGACTGAAGGAATAAGCTCCGACTAATGAGGAACAGCTGAGGGGTCTCAGGCTCTGTTTTAGTCTGGGCTTCATTTTATTATTGTCTGGATTTGATAAACATATTAAAACACATCTGTAGCAATAACAGGTAGAAACAAATGGGTCCAAAATATTCGTATGTAAATGACTGTCCACTTACTCGACTTGACAGTTTATATTTTTTTGTGTGTTATAGTTGGGAGAATATAAATTCATGTTGGGAGAATATACGGCGGTTCACTTCTTACCGATCTCCATCTTCACTTCCAGTCTTCCCGGCCTCAACAAGGCCTCATCTATCAGGTCGGGCCTGTTGGTCATACCTGAGGGAGACAGATGGAGAGATAGCAGGAAGGGAGGGGAAGCACGGGAAGAAGACGAATGACACAGATGAGATAGCGTGCAGGTGGTCAGGAAGGACGCTGCAGAGCCTACTGAGTGTGAAAGTTTCTGCCTCAGAGAGAAAGTGAGACGGTCTGTTTCTCACCTATGACCAAGATGTTGTTGAGCTGCTCCACTCCATCTATTTTGGACAGCAGCTGGTTGACCACAGTGTCGTGGACCCCCGTGCTGCCTGCCATGCTGCCACGCTGCTTGCAGATGGCATCGATCTCATCGAATATGATGATGTGCAGGCCGCTGTTGGCTCCGAGCTGCGAAACCGAAAGGAGGAAGATTAAATAAGCTGTCTGATGTTATCTGAAAACATCTGCATCTTCAAGCAGGGAGGTCCTCTTCAATTGCTCATGCAAAAAACAGCCTGTCAGAAAGATCAACCTTACAAGATAAATATAAAGCTCTTCTGGGAAGGATTTAGGGGAGAAAATTTAGTGAAGACCAACACTTCAGACTACCCTGTTACAAACCATTTCACTAGAGAAAGGGAAGCTGCTTAGAGCTGATGAGATGATGGATGGAGCTACATAAACAATAACAGGGATGTGGGTTCACCCTCCAGCAGAATCATGATCCAAAACACAGGACCTCCTTATGCATCCCACTGAGATGGAAACATTGGAGAAAATAGGACTGACTAAAAACCTACACTTTACATTTATTATTTCTAACTAAAAAAGATTGCGAAAGGAGATTTCCTCCTCTAAAACACCTACATACTACTTTGTGTTGATTTAGTAAATTTAATCCCTTTAAAATCCATCCAGCCATCCTTTTTCCGGTTATCCAGGGTCAGGTCGCGGGGGCAGCAGCTTCAGTAGGGAGGCCCAGAGAAACATAGTCCTTCCAGCACGTCCCGGGTCTCCCTCTGGGTCTCCTCCAGGAGGCATCCTAACCAGATGCCTGTTAGGTTTATTCTTTATACACATGTGCATTGTAATTCTGTTAGCCAGATTAGACAGAGTAGAAGGTCTTCCTTCACATGGTGGATGTCACTGTGTGTACGGAGGCCATCTAATCAGGACAGCCTTCGTGTCTTTAAAAATACACAGGATATAGGCACATCTTGGAGCCGGACTGATAAAGGAGAGCTATGGGTATTCCTGGGGTAAAGAGGCAAGATGCATGAAGTTCAAGGCATGGATGGCGTTTCAGTTTCTGATACGGACAGTTAAGCATCCACCTGATGTGACACATGGACTCATGAGGTATAAGAAGGAGGAGATGACCTTGTTCGGGGCTCAATCTTTGCTCAGTCTTTGCCGGACTCTCGCTGACGTTTTTTGAGCCCATAGCTGTGCAAACTCCAAGCAATTTCTCTGTCCTGTAATGACCTGACCTGGAATAAACTCTGTTACCTTTTTTACTCCTGTTTTATAGTCCTAGTAGTACCCAGTTTGAGTTAAGAGTAGTAAATAACTTGCTCCCAGGTAAAGAACCGGTAGGGAAGTTCTGAGGTGCAGCTGCCTTCAGAGGGACCCAACTTCCATATTTAACATGCCTGAGCCACCTCAGCTGGGTCCTTTCGAGCTAGAACCCAACCTGACATAATCTAAAAGAGATCAGGCGAAATTATTCTTTTGTTGAGGCACCACAATAACCGTAATACCCAATGATTTTAGATCTCTTTCAGGATTTCCCTTTCATTTAAACTCCAACTAACTTGCTTGCCCACAGCATGATGCTGCCTCTACTATGCTTTACTGTCTGCCTGCTGGATTTGATCATTCTTCCCCGACTTTACAACTGTATTCTACCTTGTGGTGATTTATAATAGGGATGCACGATATAATCGGCCCCCTATCGGTATCGGCCTTAAAACTGAATATCGGACATCGGCCACCCCACCGATAACCCGATATTTGATCAGCTTCTGAGTTTCTAAAGTCTAAAAAAAATAAAATAAGAAAAAATACTACTTCTTCTTCTTCCTCAAAAACTTCTTTTTTACAGACTTAAAAACTTCTAAAGACGAGGGAAAAAATATTGATAGATTAAAATATCACATTATCTTCATATGCTGATATATTGCCATTTAAAAACACCATATCAATCTCTTTTACTAATGAAATATTGCTATATGTCATCGTTATGCTACGAAATCCCCCGAAAATTCACGAAATTTTGCCATATTTTTATATGTTGATATATTGACGCGGTATCGATCTATTTTACTAACAAAATCTCACAAGAATTTGCAAAATATCACGAGAGTTTGTAACAGTACGATGAAATTTCACGAGATTTTGAAAGTAAAATAGATCGATACCGCGTTTTTAAAAATCAATTTGATATCAGCATATGAAAATATATTTGAGTATATTATTTTTCAAAGTGTCAGAAATGGATAAGAAAACTGCTATTTTCAATGACTACTTATTTTTGTCCAGCTTTAACATCAGTATCGATATCGGTTATCGGCTACATGAGTTTTAAAATATCGGCATATCGGATATCGGCCACAATCCCAATATCCCAAATTTATAACAATGGAAAAGTTGTTTTTAATGTGAAAATTGTGAGAAAAAGATCCAAAGGTGATAAAACCTTTAGAAAATATAACTTTTTTGACACAAAACCATAATTTTTTTTTTACCTCAGAGCAAATCACAGGCAGACAGATTTAAATATTTATAATTGATGAGTTGTAAACATTGGATTGAGATGTATAATCACATTTATCTGATTTGAGAGGAATCCAGTCTGTCCACAGAGAAACAGAGGGAGCAGGTGGGGGGGTTATCCCTTAATCTACAGACCTGTCAACTCTGACGTAGCATTTAAGGCAGGTGTGGGGCTGCGTATATTACACACTGGATCCTGTGTGTGTGTGTTTGTGTATGGAGGCCTAAATAGGGGTCAAGGAGAGCCCAGCCTATCATTAGGTGGTGCAGAGTGACGCTTGTGTCACTCTGCTTAAAGCCCAGCAGTGAAGGCTAGTCCGATCAGAGTTTCTCTCCCCTTTAAAAAAGAAAAAAAAAGCTGTAAAAGTTGTTTCAGCTACGTCTGGTGAAAGGGCAGATCTCTCCACTCCTGAAGATATTAGTTATTGTTGTTTTCATTTAGCAGGCTGGGATGATCAAAGTCAACTTTTTGACTTTTGATTTCTCTTGAGAAAGTTGTGAAACTGATGACAAAATAATTGGATTGAAGAAAAATGCAGGATCCTTTAGGAACAGCAGATTATCTTTTCCTCCTCGGAATGAAAGCTTATCTTTCTCTCACCCTCTTCTGCTCGTCCTCTGCGTCTGCAAACAGCTTCCTGATGTTGGCCTCCGACTCTCCGACGTACTTGTTGAGAATCTCCGGACCGTTGACGATCTTCGGCTCTCGAGCGTTCAGCATCTTGCCAATCTGCCGCGCCATGAGGGTTTTACCGCAGCCTGGAGGCCCGTAGAGCAGGATTCCCTTCACGTGTTTGCAGCCTAGAGACAGAAACGCGTACAAGAGGAAGTGTTAAGTTAAGCACAGAGGACTTCTTCTATAGAAAAAGAATTTAAACATAAAAAAGGGACAAAAGGGAGAATATAAGGAAGATAGACAGCAGAACCTGTCAGGGAGATTTCTTCCTGAAGATTTCTATGGTTCTGGAAAATATATCTCTTTGGTTTATCTTTGTTTTTCAGCCCAGCAGTAATAAAAGAACCTATTTTCCTAGTTTTGCTCATTCATGCTAAATATGATGAACAGCTCTATGGCATTTTGCACCTGCCCAGTGACATTTAGCCCAGACTAATTGAGCAGCCCCAGATAACCATCAGAGATGGCATTTGGGCGTGCTGAGGGAAAAGCAGCCCCGCTGACAGGTGGGACGGGGCAGAGCACGGCGGGGAAAACTGATGTGCTTGTTTTGGTGCTTTGGAAGACAAAGCTCTGAAGTTTCTGTCCGTCTGCTCGCCTCTCTGGGAGCAAAGGGGAGACAAGGTGAAACTTTCAGACTTTTAGCAGGAACGCCTCCCTGTCAGCACCTGCTACAACCCCCCACATGAATAGCAATTAAAATGTTACCCTTAGCGGGAAGCTCTATCGGTGCACGCCATCTCATTACGAAGGCCACCTGGCTGCAGCCAAAGGGCAGCTCCTGCACACAGCCACCCAGCTTAAGGTCAACTCACCACCACTGCCCCACAGCGCAGCGGGCACGACTCTCTGATTAGCAGAGAGCCCATTTGCCAAACTCAAAGGTCCCAACAGCTTTTCCCAAGACTTCTAGGTGGTATGATGGAGGATTAGGAAGGGCTGTGGGTCTGAGTCACAAACAGGTCTACCTCATGGCTTTCATTAGAGCGAGCTGCTGTCCTTTACTGAGTGAATCATCATGTGATCTGACAGCTGTCAGAGATTTATTAATGAGTGCGTGCAGATGTTTCTGTCAGGGATTTTAGTCATCGCTGTGGCGTGTCCATAAAAGGACACTGCTTTGGCTGTTTGATCAATTCCAGTTTAGCTGATTCAGGGACTTTCCTTCAATTTATTATCTTGTCTGCCTTTACATTGACTCACAGATAAACACTGTTTGACTTATAAATAATACAGTACAGTTCAAATGGAGTACCTAATTAATCATTTGAACCTTTTTTGATTAATTGATTAATAATCGGATGATCAAAGGTTCCTTAAGGAAGATATACACAGTTTTTAAAGTGAACCATTTTGAATGCTAAATGCTTAAGTATTATTTTTTTTACAATGATAGTATAATTACAGCTTTAATTAATGTTTTAGAGTCTCTATACTCAAGTTAACGATTGGTTGATCACTAAATTAGCTATACAATTATTTCAATAATTAATTAATCATGATTAAAGAGGCACTATGTACATTTTTACTGAAAAATATCTTTAGAACAGCCTTTTTTATCTGACTTTTATGATTAAAACTTTGTTTGACACCTCAGTAGTTCAGCATTGATGCATATATAAGACAAAAGATTACTTTTCTTAATTTACTTCGGGCCAGAAGTTCCTGCTCCGTTCGGCCGATGTGAAATCAAGCGCGTTCATGTTAAGCAAACAATCAAAGCATTATATTTTAGATGGATTTTGTGGATACTCAGAAGTGACTGGCATCCAGTTGAACTCAGACAGCAATGGCGACTCACCGTAAGGTTAAGAAAGTAGACAAAAAACTGTTTAAGGTCAAGTGCAAGCTACAAACACGAGCAAATGAGTGCTGCAGCTCTGCGTTTTGTCCACAGGTGGCGGTATCATCAGAAACCTTTGTAACGCTACTTTAATCGGATCGTTTCACTCCTGGATTCAACTACAGACAATTTTTACTGCAGCAGCAAAATCTGACGCTGAGGCTTGCAAAACAAGCATTTAGCCTTTGATTTAATGACATTTAATTAGCAAAAAAAAATAAAAATTAGCATTATGCTGGGTGGTTATGCTGCTAGTGGATGTACTTTATTGCAGAAAAAAGATGGAAATTTTTTTTTTACTTCAATTTAAATTGGCATCTGAACGGTTCAAGATTGGTCTGAAGAACAATGATCCTAAAACAAGCCATTCTCACATAAATTAAAGGTTTGAGATCACCAGAGATTAGGATTCTGCAAACCAAGAAATAAAGGTCCAAAATGACACATGACAGCTGATCTCAGGTCTACAAGCTAGATGGTTTAAAGCTGAAAAGAGTCAATTATTCCAACAGGAAAATGGCTCCAAACAAAAAATATGAACTGTTTGGGGGGGAACAAATGAAGCAGGATAAGCATTAACCTTATTGGGTGGCCTTATAACCCTACTTGTATGTTCTTAAGTCATTCCTCTGCTATAAACGGATAAGACAGAACGGTAAGAAACTATTAACAAATAGGAATTTTAATGGAAAATACTACTGAGGAAAAAATAACAGATTAAATAAAATAATTAAAAGTCCAACATTAACGGTCAGGAGAAAATATGTGGAAGGCTGAGTGAGAAGGAGCATGAGGAGGAGAATTTGAAGGGATTTCCCTTCCATAGAGAAGACTTAACATGTTTTTCAGCACAAGGTGAAGATGAGCAGGACAAGGCAGATAAATAAAAAATGGAGGAAGAGACAGGAGAAGGTGGAGGGGTGGGGGGGAACTCACCCATCTGTTCAACAATGTCTGGAGGGAAGACTCTGGAGGCGAAGGCTCTGCGAAAGATGCCAGAAAACTCCTTGTCAAGGCCTCCGATACCCATCTTCTCAAAGTTCCAGTCGGGGTTGATGATGGACTGCCGAGCATCTCTGGTTTTCGACTTTCCTTCAGGGTGAAAACGGAAAACAAGACACTAAATGTATGACAGACAAGCTGAAACATGACAATCACAGAACATTTCCAACCAGCGTGTACAAGCAGCTGGGCCATCTTTCATTTTTCTTTTCTTTTTCTAATTATGTATAATAGATACAGAGAACCAGAACACTGTTGACTTGGATTTAGTTAAGAGTAGAAGACAAAGCTTTAAAATGCAAATTTTTAAACTTTATACATGTGTTATCTGTATAATAACTTAGAAATGCAAACTGTGTGAGGAGGTTTAGTTTATTCTACTTCTGCCCAACAGATGTTAAGGAACAGGCAAACATATCTGGCTACATGGGTCTTATACTCCCCCTTGTGGCAGTATTGATAATTCCTATATATGGAGAAAAATAAAAAGATTTAAAAAAAAAGATTGTTTCTTTTTTGGTAAACATGTATATTTGCATGTCAATAAAATAGAACATTATTCAAAATGTTAGTTTATTATTTCAATTATAAATGTTTAACATATAAAGTGTGTAGCAAAGAAAGCTATATACAGGGATATTAATGGTAAGTTAGGGAAAATAATAATTTTGAACGGAAGAAACATCTTCTTCATTGTCTTCTGCATTGAATTTCACCATAAATACTTGAATATATGTATGTTTTAGCTCAAATTTTATTTAAATTTTGCTTTCTGGTCACAATTCCTAAATGTTTCAGGTCAATAAAAACACATACCGGTAATCAAAAATTAAATGATTTTATTGACATTTTGAAACAACAGGGGCTAATGGGAAAGAAAAACTTACAACTGGTGGAACTAATGAGTCTTTATAAACACTGTGGAAGAATTTTGGGACATTTTTAAATGCTTTGCTGAACAAAGATCATTCTGAGATTGCATCATCACGCTGTAGTAGCGTACTTGTAAGCGTTAAACAGAACAATTACCAGTTAAGTGGTTATTTGGCTCTTTATCTAATCACCTTACCTTGTTTTCTTTGGCTCCATCATGGGTAACCAAGTTTATATATTTATTTTTCAGTGTATTTCTGTTTTATTTCAATGTTTTTTTTATGGCTGTCAAACTGTATGAACAGTTTTTATTGCATGAAAGACCAGAAAATGTGACCTACAGCCTGCACATGTAGTCTTACTTGTAAATTTAACCGGATCTCATGTGCTTCTCATCAACTGACCTCCTGCCTGAACGGTCTGCTCTATTCTGGATTTATGTGGAGTTTGTGCGGCAAGCGGCAAAAATACAAGAACAGTGTATTTGTTGGTTAAGATTCTCAGTGATCAAGGTCACAGTCATTCTGAAAAAGTTAATAAGTTAATAATCAACTAGACTTTGTTTCCAAGTTTGAAGACATTTCGATTCCGATCTAGGCAGCTTTTCCAATTCAAAACATCAGAATTAGTTCCAGGCTTTATGTTCCTCTCTATAAAGCCTCAGAAGTGAAACATCCTCAAATTGGAAACAAAGGCCAGTGGATTTTTTTTATTTTATTTATTTTTGGTTCCAGTAGTACGCACCATGGTCCAACTGGTGAAACAGTGCTGACTGACTGGAGTTGGGTTCAGCTGTGAAGGCACATTGCAGCTGCACCACATCCAGTGGAACCGAGGGGTAAGACCTTTAGTTCGGTCGTCTGAGCAGCTCTGAGGTTAATTTGCGCTTCTGATCATTGCCCTGCTCCATAAGCCAGGAGCCTGAAATCTGTTGACTGAGCTCTGCCTATCTATAGAGGCAGGTTGTTCCACAGGACGTGGATTAGCTCCTGTGACTGACGACCTGCCTGCAAATGTTTTTGGCCTCCTCCTGGAAAAGTTTAGTAAGACCTGTCTGACTAACTAGAGCAGCTGAACAATTTTAAACTTTAAAAGTGAGCGGCAGGATTTTAAAAACGGGGTAGGGAGCGATTGTGAGTCTTTGGTCACTTCATAATGTCTTTGTGTATCAGTTAAAAGCTGTGCAGCTAAGATTTAAACTACCTGCAAGAACTAAACTGCTTCATCTGAATTTGTCCTCCTTAAAGACAGTTTTGTTTGGCTGGTTGTTTCTAATAAAACTCAATGGTATTTAATGTTTCTTAAACCTTTGGATCATGGCTCACTGTGGTTCACTTGAGTCCAAAAGACTGAAAAATTGATTTATAATTATTATCTTAAATGCTTTCAAGTTGTTTAGCAGCTTTTTATTTCTAATGCATTTTGAATTCAATGTCAATAACATCATAGTGGCTAAAATAAAAATAAAAATGTCAGATTTTACAGAACTGATTCCTTAAGTTTGCAGGCCTAGTGGTTATCAAAACTGGATTTGTCTGTTAGACTGAACTCAAGGTTTTCAAAAAAACTGCGGCTAATAACAGTTTGTTTTTGAACAAGGAAGCAATTACCCTGTCATACATGACCAGGAGGGTTTGGGAAGTGTTTTCCCTTCAATCATTACATCATTTTAAAGGTGCCCAAGTTAGACTAAGATTTAAATCTATCAGATGATCTGAAAAAAAAAAAAAAAAACAGCCCCAGCGAAAACGCAAAAGAAAAAGCAACCATTAGGGGAATGAATAAAACCAACTCACCTATCAAAACAACAGCTGAGGTCTCAGATTTCTCAAAAATCACTTGACTGTTTGTCAGCAATAAACCCACTTTTATCTGTGGACAGAAACAAGAAAGCATAACGTTGGTTTGGATGCATCCAGCAACAAAAAAACGCAGCTTTAACTAGAAGTCAGGACAGGTAAGGACAGATAATAGAAAAACTAACAGCTACCTTCTTTCCCGAAAAGTCAGACATCTTTCCTTCTTTCAGGACACTTGCATCCATGGCGTCCATGTCTTTCACCACCAAGTTGAAGAGCTTTTCAGAAAAACTAAACACCAACTTGAAGAAAGGTAAGAAAAATAAACGGTTTACATTTTACTGAAATCATTATTTAAACCAAATGTTTAGCCCTGACAAAAGGTCCAAAAACCTGCTGGCCAATGGAGAACGCCTGGTTGTAGAAGCGTTGGAGGAACTCGCTGGCCATCTTGTCAGAGTCATAAGCGTTACTGTCGATGTACTTCTTCTGCAGGAAGTCAATTTCCACCGTCATGTTGCTTATGCAGCCTTTGGATTTGTCAAACTTGTAGTTTGTTACTATGGAGAGAACATAAGCAGAAAAGCTTCAGGTTTCCTTCCTGTAACTTTAAAGAGAAGTTAACTATAGTTTCGTCCGTCTCTGTATTCTCTCTTTTTAATTTTAAATGTTTTTAATTTTGAATCACGCTTTTAATTATTTTTAATTGTTTTCTTTCCCTTTTGCTTATAATGTTTTATGTAAAGCACTTTGAATTGTTCTGTACATGAAATGTGCTATACAAATAAACTTGTCTTGCCTTGCCTTGCCTATAGTCATCAATCATCAGATAATAGCTTTGTTGCTCCTTTAATCTGAGCCCAAACGGGCAACAAAGTCCTCTTAAATGTGAGAATGTAGGCAGAAAAAAACATTTTTCATTAATTAACATGAAGTTTCTCTATCAGCCAATCACAGAATTAATCCAAAGCCCTTCATTACTGGGAATAAAAAAAAAGTAGTGTTTAAAGGCATGGTGGAGGATTTTTTGCAAAGTTTTAAAAGAACCGCCTTTTAAAAAAATGCACATGCACAACCTTGTACCCGCCCCCGAAAGGGAACACCTATTAAATGTGTGCGGGAGCGTGCACAAGCCCATTTCTCCTCGTGCACGCTCCATTTAGAAGTTGCTGCTTACATCACTCATACAAGCTTGTATGTAAGCTGGTAAGTGGAAATGGGGACGAGTATGTAGGATAGTCTTACGTTAAGATGTGTGTAAAAAATGTAAATTCCTTTTATTGTCCAACAAAGGGGAAATTCTCTTTATTTAACCCATCCCCTTGGGGTGCAGTGACCTGCCATTGTACAGCTAGCAGGGAGCAGTGTGGGGTTTAGGGTTTTGCTCAGGAACTCAGAGTGGCAATCTGTGGGGATTGAACCGGGTACTTGAAACCTTCTCAGAGCGCAAGCGCACTGCTCTAACCGCTATGCTAACACTCCCTACAAACAGACCTAGATTCTTCTGATCCGTAGTCGGACGCTTTATCCACTGAATCACCAGAATGCTCGAGAACTAGCAGGACCACTTATTTTGATGATCCACCTGGAAACAGAACATCCTCCAATATACTTGATTTTTTGAACTTATTTGTTTTTTTTGTTTAAAATCACAATTTTTTTATTTTTTCTGTGTAAAGCCCTGATTACACTTCTGCAGAAGAGAATCAGGGCCACTGGAAAAAAAAAAAAAGCTAGCTGATTTTTTTTTTATTTTATTTCAGTTTAGTATGGGAAAAAAGTCAGAATTCTGACTTTAATCTCAGAATTTTGGGTCTTAATATAGATGGGCACCATGAAGGAAGAGATGTGGGAGCACTCAGCTTCACTGACAAAGAAGTGAGTTGTTTGGGAGGGCCAGTAACACATTGGTGGAAAATGATGGAATTAGGCAACTTTTTACATGCCCGAGGGGTCCCCTCATTAATGGAGGAGCAGAAGGTCATTAAAACAAGAGAGCTAGTCTCTAAAACAGACATGGTTATGGCTTGATGCTAACATGTTTGTTATCTGTCAGAATTCAGTCAGAATTCAGAGAAAAAAAGTCAGAATTCTGAGATTAAAGTCAGAATTCTGACTTTTTTCCCATATTAAACTGAAATAAAATGTAAAAATCAGTACATTTTTTTTTCCCAGTGGCCCTTTTCCACTTCCTATCTGCTTCACACAAAACAACAACTGCATATCATTAAAGAATGCATAATTGACCGGAAATCGTGTGTAAAAAAAAAAAAAAATCAAGGGATATATATATATATATATATATATGCATTAGCATTTATTTCTATTAATTTTTATGAATACAGGTGAAAAAAAAAACCTTGTCATCTTTGAATCTTTTCCTTCCACTTGACTTTACTCAGTGAGCAGGCTGTTTCATAATCACTATGTTTTATGGCTTAGCCTTCAGTCAGCAGTCTGTCTATGACAGTGTGGCTATAACATGGATATTTAGTACACCATAATAATTTTTTATATACAGGTGCTGGTCATAAAATTAGAATATCATGAAAAAGTAGATTGATTTCAGTAATTCCATTTAAAAAGTGAAACTTGTATA
>NW_015150471.1:2365457-2376197 GCF_000732505.1 Cyprinodon variegatus
TAATATACAAGTTTCACTTTTTAAATGGAATTACTGAAATCAATCTACTTTTTCATGATATTCTAATTTTATGACCAGCACCTGTATAGATATAGACTGGGAATGTATCACTCTGTCTGAAACCAAACTTTGAGGCCAACTTTATGTATTTCATTAATAAAACTAATGAACGTTTCGATTATTTCTGATATCCCAGAATTAAAACTGCCGCCTGGAGACATGGTGACTTGTTAGGGGCGAAAACTGAAGAGAAAAAGTTTGCAAACAAATTCATGTTCCTGACATCTTTTTTTTTGGCAGTGGCTTTTCATTTCAAATTGTTCTGCCAAGTATTGAGAAATAAACTTCCACCCTCGATAAACAGATAGTCAAATTCCCACTGTGTCTTATTCTAAAATAAGATTTTTGTTCATCTGAACCTGAAATACAAATACACGCAGCTCTGGTATTTAAGATTATGTTTAAAGCATGAGGAGTCTAACTCTACTGCTCCTGTCATTCCAGGCGTCGCTTTGGCCTTCAGAGGCTCTCTCTCTCTCGTTCTTTGAAAGCTGGCCAGATGTGCCACCCACATACATTGTTATACTGTCCCATCAACCTGCAGGCTAAATGATGCTCAATGACGTCTCTATGTCACTTAAATAAAAGCTGAGCTCCATGTCCTTCACATGTAAGCTGTCTGAAACCTTTAAAGTCTGCAGCTCGAGGCCAATTAACACGAGTCGAATTAATGTCGCAGAACACAAAAGGCTGGACGGATTCCTGGGTAGGACATGTGAGGAACACCTCGTCTGACTCCCACAGCAGCCGCAAAGATGAGGGGTTCTGGATTTCATCTTGGAGTGGTTTGTATAAGCTGACCCGTTAGCCCATTGTGTGGCTGGGATAAAATATCAAAGAGAATCAGAAGTTTACATAACCTGAGCCACAGAGAGTCAAGATTAAAAACCAGCTCATCTCAATATAGCAGCATTCCCACAGCATCATTATGCCACCACTATGTTTCACACTAGGTAGTCTGTATTCAGGGTGATGTGCAAGCTCCAGCTCAACTGGAAGCCTCAAGAATCGACCAACAGTAAGTGAAAGGTGTTAAAACTATTTCGCAAAAACTAAACAGAATATCTATGGGCTTTAATTTAATCCCAATGACCTGGATGACTGACAGTCATCTTCAAGAATCATCTTAGAAGAACAGAAACATTTAGGATATTAAAGAAAAACCAAAGCTCAATAAGCAGAGTCTTTGTTCGTGACGAGAACAAGAAAAAGATTATTAAAATACCTACTCCATAATAAACACCTATGAACCAGAAGGGCGATCAAAAGAGCTTTAGGATAAACATTCCTTTGTCAACAGGATCAAGCTGTTTGGTCATGATGACAAGAAGTAGGAGTCAAGGTGACGCTTCAAACCTAAGAACCTTACATCAACTCTTGAGCACAGCAGAGATACCATCATGCTTTGGTCCTGCTTCACATCCATCAGTAAAGAAAAGATTATACTTCTGCATCCGCACACATCAAACGTCGCTTGGGTCTGATCATGAACCACTTTTGCTGGTACACTTCTGCAACGCCGGTCTAAACTTTTTAGGGACACACAGCAGTTTCCCATCAAAGCGCAAGGGGGAGCCTATTAGAGAACTTAAGTGTTTATCTTCAAAAACAACGATGGCACGTCTGCAAGATATCCTGGTCACGAAGATGGATCTAGAGGAACAGGTTCTGTCAGCCGGAAAGGCATACCAAGGACCAATCACAGCTGCTTTTTGTCTGCGCACTTCCGCTTGAGGTCTGCACCGGTTTGCAATCATCCAGCGCGTAGTCAGGATTTTTTTTAGGTGCAGAACCTCTGGGTGGGAAGGCGTGGTCACACACACAGAGACAGATTTGATGGTTGCAGAGGCTTTGCATCAGAAGCATGAATTGGCCTTAAGGATATATAGATGGGATAACAATTTGGTGGACTGCCAGCAGATTCCTCAGCTTCACCTTAAATTGTGGACATTGTTAGAGGCCCTTACAGCGTCGTCATCCAAAGAAGACGTTTTGGAAAGAATGAAGCTCGTCAAAAAAGGAAGAAGCTTCAAAAACATGTAATCTGATCCAGTTTAAGAAAACCATCATCTGTAAATTAATTCAACTAAGTTATTCCAGCAGGTTGGTTGGTTAAATGGTTAAATAAATACCAAGAGCTTGTGAGCGACAACAAAGAACGAGGACGGATTTTTAATCATCTACCGTTTTTTTTTTATGAAAAAAAGAATCCTCTTTGAAAGAATAGGAGTTCAAATTAATATTTGAATACATATTTCAAAAAATCTAAGAACTAAAGCTAGAAGGTTTAGCTTTTAAATGACTATCATAAAACCAAAATAAACCGGTTTATTTTTAAGGAACTCCACCTGGTTCCCCTTTGTCTACCAGGCATTACTTGGATGTTTCCTGCTTATATCTGTTCTGTAATCACACTGAGAAAAGTCAACTCCTTCACCTCTCTGTCACACAATAAGCTGTTTACTTCTGTCTCTTTTACTCAGACTGATTTAGGGAGAGAAAGCCTTTTTAGTCACTTAGTTTTATGCTGGAGTTTTCTTCAGAAAACTTAGTTGACTTCCAAACCAAGTTGAATAAGGGTTAAATTAAGAATAAAAATGCATCTTAAAGAGTGACTAATATGTTAATAAAAATGTTTGTCACATGACTGATTTAACTTATTATTTCAGTTTAGTTTCAGATCCTGTGCTGCCCTCTAGTGGTCAAATGATGTATATGTCCTTTAATTCTTACCTCTGAAGTCATCTCCAAGGGTAATGCCTGCCCATTTTCTCTGTAGGAAAAAAGGAATTGCTTGAATAAGTCAAATTAATTGATTTATTACAATTGTACTAGTTTACAAATTAAACTATTTCCCTAAAGAACTAGAAGACAAAACGACGACTACAACATGTTTCCCAGTGCAACATTCCTCTAGAGCTGGTCTTATTTCACAGCTTCCACCACGTCCAACCTGAGCAAATAAAATAAGACCGTCGTGGGAAGGTTACAGCAGTACCTGTGTCCTGTTTGTGGCCAGCGTTAGACAGAGGAAGAGCAGGCATAGAGAGGCGGAGAAAAGGAAGAAAAAAAAAAGTAGGGACAGACAGATTGAGACAAAAGAGGCCCGAACAAGAAATCCAACAATGTGAGGTTTGTCATCTGATGCTTTAAAATACCTTCTTATAAACAATAAAAATATATTTTTTAATTATACTCGAATGGCATACATGGCATTTGCAGAGATAAAAAAAATAAATAAAAATTAGGCCGAGTCAGACAGCAGGGTAATAACTGACGGCTCGTACCTGAGGCAGGCTGAAAGCGATGGAGCCCACGCTCACTTCAGGATGAGTCTTCAAGGAAAACACAAACTCCTGCCGGTTATTGTGGACAATCACATGCCTGTGGAAAAAAATGCAAAAAGGAAAGAAAAAAACATCTGTCACATTACATTACATTGAATATCTTCAATAAAGTTATATCCTTATATAGTAATGAAATTCAGTACGATATTCATGTCATATAGATTTTTTACAAGCAGTACGATGCATTCTGTCTTAATTATGATGTTGGTTTACAGCTGAACCTCAAATTCAGTTACAAAGAAAACAAAAATATTAACTTTCAATAAAAAATGTGGCCGTTATTAGGCGTTTGTGGTTCCTTTTGCATGAAACAAAACAGCATGGAGGAGCTCAACCAGCTGAGGAACCATAGATTTCCATAATAGAGTCTAGATGACTCCTGGCGGAGTCTCTTATAGGCCGCAATCTTATCACAGGCAGGCTTTCTGGCAGATATGTGATTTAATTCTTTATCTGAAAATACTGGAACATATCACTTTGGGGTAGAAGGAATAGAGACACAGAGATATGAGAATGGCTGTATGCCAGTGTCACACTGAAAAAAACAAAAAACTAATTCTAAATAAGTCCCTTTTTCATAATGTAAGTGCATTTTTTCTTGAATTTAGGAGGTAAGCTAGAGACTTTGCCAATAGAACAAGACAATTTACATTTGAAATAAGGAAAATCAATTGCATTGTCTTATTTCAAGTGCATATTATCTATTGATCTTATTTTAACATTAAAAAACTAATTCCATTGGCATATTATCTCATTTACCTGCTCAAATTGAGGGTTAATGCACTTAATTTAAGAAATGTTGATGGATTTCTAGATCGTTTTTGCAGTGCACATAAAAACTGATAAATATTCCTCAGATGTCTACCTGCCCATCTCTTAAAAGTGATATCTGTTTGGGGGAAATCTGGATTTCCAGCATTCTGCATGGCCTTTTAGAGCGCCACTGTTCACCTAATTATCTTTTAGACTGTAGAACATACTTTTAAGGTTTGTTTCACCCATACATTTTTTTTTTTATTCCTTTTGGGACTGCTTATTTAGAAACACTAGAGTGGATAAAGGTATTGCTGTTAATGAATTCCGCTCCATGTTTACCCATTGTGAATCTATGTCACAGTTAATCCAAGCTACCACTGCTGTCAAAAAATTATATTTTAAATTGGGGAGGCTAAGAAGGTGATTGGCTACAATCTTCCATCTCTCCAGGATCTGTACGCCTCCAGGACCGTGAGGCGTGCAGGAAAGATTTTGTCGGATAATCCCTCGCAACCCATCCACATACTATTTCAGACGCTTCCCTCTGGCAGGAGGCTGCGGTCCATCAGGACCAAAACCTCCCACCACAAGAACAGTTTCTTCCCATCCGCTACCAGCCTTATCAACAAGGCCCAGAGACCC
This sequence comes from Cyprinodon variegatus, assembly GCF_000732505.1. Classification (NCBI taxonomy): domain Eukaryota; kingdom Metazoa; phylum Chordata; class Actinopteri; order Cyprinodontiformes; family Cyprinodontidae; genus Cyprinodon; species Cyprinodon variegatus. The sequence continues at coordinate 2,370,263 of NW_015150471.1, forward strand.
CCTAGACACTGACACTGCCTCTCTCCCTCCTTCATTCAGGACCTAGAAGATAAACCAACGTAGCATCTCCTGACCTCCTGCATTACATCAACACACAGTCTACTTTGTATAAAGTATATGGCTATATACTATGTTTTGTATATACTGTAGTATATTGTATGTTTGGACTGGTGACCTGTCCAGGGTGTACCCCGCCTCTTGCCTGTAGAAAGCTGAAGATAGGTACCAGCACCCCTGCATGACCCCGTTTGGATAAGCGTCAGAAGCTACCGAAAATGGATGGGTGAATATTGTATGTTTTATATTATGTATAACTATAGATTCTGTATATATAAATATATATACAGAATGTATACACTGATATATATATATATATCAGTCTGCACCAACTAATTTGTCTGCACCATCAACACCAGGTCAAATTCCTTGTAAGTGCAAACCTACTTGGCCATAAATCTTGTCTTACCCAAGAGTGAGTGTTTTAACTCTCACTCTTGGTCTCTTATTCTGCAATATAAATTTAGAAATAAGCTTGTCCATCATGTTAAAGGCTGATGTTGGAATCCTGACGAGTAGGGACTGAAATAGGAACAGAATTGTAGGAAGTAGATTCATTTTGACAGCCTCTACTCATTTTTAAATATCCCAAATGTTTTTTTTTTATAATTTGCCTGGTATAGTTGTGTTACCTGGGGAGTGTTACCTAAATATTTGAAAGCATGCTATCTCTATAAATATGCTGCTATAGGTTTAGACTTCTCAAGGACATAGGGACCCCTTCATCATTCTATCTCTTTTCTCGCACTCTGCAAAATCTGTTAGTTCAATCCCTAACAATATGCTCTCTCTGCTTTTTCTCATAGTAGCTTCATCTGGTCTGTTCCCGTGTGACTTCATCCTGGAGAGAAATATCAGCTGTGCTGCTGCCTTTAACACCTTTGTTTATAGATGTTCGAGATTAGCCTGTTTTTCAAAGTAGTCCTGTTTCTTTGAATGTGTGAATGACTAACTGGATGTGCTCTCTTCATCCTCTGACATGGGAGCTGGCTCAGAGTTTGTCTGCCTGGCTGTGTGTTTGCTGGACGGTGCCGCCTTTTACAGCTGCCTTTTGTATCACTGCTTCTGTTTCCTTGAACCCCAGTCGGCCTCAGCAGATGGCCGCTCAGACTGAGCCTGGTTCTGCTGGATGTTTCCTCCTGTTAAAAGGGAGTTTTTCCTCTCCACTGTCGCTACAAGCATGCTTAGTGTGAGGGATTACTGAAGAGTTAATGAGTCGATGCAATCAACTGGTTTTCCTTAGATAGAAAACGCTGAATCAATCTGACTGGATGATCTGGTGAACTGTAAAGTGCCTTAAGATGACGTGTTTTGAATTGGCGCTATAGAAATGAACTGAATCGAATTGCTTAGGTCTGCAAAAGGACAAAATACCATCAAGTTGACTTGGCCATGTCCCAGATACCATCATTGCTTCTGATTTACTATGAATAATTTTATAACCAGATACTAGACCATATTCATAAAGACTTTGTAGAAGAACTGGTATTGAGTGGACAGGGCTTTCAATGAATAATATGTCGTCCAGGTATAGGGCAATTTTATGTTGGTTTCCACTCTCATCCCTTATTCCTTATATAAGGGGGTTACTTCTTATCAATTCTGCTAGGGGCTCAATGCTAAGAACAGACAGGGCTGGTCCCCCCTCCCAAATCAAAGGAATCAAAAATCTTGTTAAAATCTTGATGGATTTATTAACGGTTTGTACTCTTACAAACATTAACGTGGCTATAATTCTTGATGCTTGAACATGTTGAAATTTTAGATTTCCTTTTCGAAAAACAACTTAATCATGCAGAATAATTGTGTATCATAGCTAGTTGTGCAAGTTATCAAGGCACCAATAACGACTTTATGATTGTATATAAAAATAGGTAGGAAAAGCGATCTCTGAAGTAAGCCTAAAAAATTGCCCCACCCTAAAAATGCATTACTAATTATATTACTATAAAAGCCAGAACATATACTCTGAGGCTCAGACTATACAGGGTGGACAGATCTGAGCAGATTTTTCTCATTTCTGTCTCTGTGCTATACACAAATAAAACAATACTCCACATTTGACTTGGACAAATTATGAATATCATAAAAAAAAAAACAAATAAACACTGACGCATTCTATAAAGCAAAGCAAGTCTGAACAGCATCCTAATCCAGATCATATAGAGACTGCTCCTATGCCTATATTAAAATATAATGAGATCTATGTCCAAAAAAGAAAAACACAGCAATAAACAGAGAGGAGGTTCTCATAAAGAGAGAAGTTTATCGAAGTTTTTCTTTGTTTCCATAAAGAGGTGAGATATGCCGCACTAACCTGCTCCGTCTGCCCCTCGTTATTTTGTTTTTTGTGAGAATCAAATAGGATCACCATTTAACTATATCAATTTTTTCTCCTCCTGAAGTTTTCTTTTCAAGGAGAATGATATGCTTTCTGTCCCTCGTTGTTTTTGAGAGGCTCAAAGAGGATCGCAACTTTATCCCTTTTCTTTTATCCTCAACTCCTATCATGGAGTTTTCTTTTTTTAATGTTTCATCGATTGTTTTTTAATGAGTTTGTCCTGCTTTCTCTGTGCGACTCCAAAACCGACTGTTTCGTCGCGCAATTAACAGGTTTTATTTTGTATTTTCCCCCAAAGCGGATGTATTTTACTTTATAACCGCGTCTCTCTTCCCGTCAGATTAATGAAATTGCCGCTGAATTGCTGTGTAGTCCGACTAAATTAGAACTGCGGTCTATCTCAGACGGACCTACGCAGCCCCATTGCGTAAAATTGTGTTGAGTGTGATCATTCCTTTCTATGAGCGCTAAACGCCATGACCTCGTCCGACACGACTTCCTGTCGGATCAGACGCAAAATCGGATTCTGTGTGTTCTGGCCTTATCATTGTAAATTACTTTATATGTCCAACCTTGTGGTCATTTATAGTTTTATATTGGAGAACGGTATATTATGCTTAAGAACGTCCAGGTTGTGTGATTCAGAGATTCTTTCCACTCTTCTTTAGAACGTGGCATCTTGTTTTTAGAGATAAAATAAACCATTCTAAACTTACGGGAGTATTTCTCCTCACAGCCTTGAAGAGATGCTGCTGTTGTCTCTGGTTCACTTTGTTTCAGCCCATGTCCTCTGTACATCTGATTGTGTTGCCATGCTTTTTCCTTCTTATCAAATTTTCATTGCTGAAGCAAATAATGTTTGGTTACATCATTCTGTGTTGAGTCATTTAAAATGTTTAAAAGTCGCCCAAATTGTTCAGTCTGCTTCCTCCTGCTGATGAATCTGAAGTCGAGACGCTGAATTCCTCTCCTATGATTTATGGTGTTACACTAAATCTTTTTGTGTTTTTTTTTTTTTTTTATCATTACTTATTTCTAAATGTATTTTAACTCAGGTGTAAATATTAAGTCATGACGTTCCAGACTTACTGTTCCAAGTTTGTCTCCTTTTCGTTGACCACAGCGCAGTTGGTCAGTGAGAGTTCGTCTGTCGGGCAGCGGACTGCCTTCATAGTCTGAAACAAAGACACAAATAAACTCTTTTTCAGTATTGCACCACTGATACTTCTTTTATTGTATTGCAATGAATTTGAACATTTTAGGAAATCAGAGTCTTAAAGAGAAGTTAAGAAATTTAATCATGTTTATATTCTAACCAAACGTTGCAGCTATTGTTTATACCAAGCATAGTCTGTGATGTTGAGACTGATTGGGGAGTAAAAGTAAATAAAAAAATAAAATTGGTTTCCATCCTTTTGTTATGCATCTGAACCATAAGTTAGAGTGATGGACAGGGCCTAATAAATACAACATTTCTGCAGTATGCATTTGGTCTGTCAATCCTCTAAAAGACCCAGGATATTAGATTGTACTAAATATTTAATCACGTGTTCCAGAAACATGTGATCGAACAGTTTGTCAAATTAAGTGCAATATGGATCATCAGTAGCAAAAAAAAAAAGTTGAAAATACGGAAATGTATCCATTGTTAAGTATAGTAGAAGATGCATGATGCTCTGGGGTCTGTTTATCTTCTAAATACACTATGTATGTGTTAAAGTGGAGGACTTGAACTTTGAAATACCAGATTTTTACTAACACATCACCTATTTATTATTTTAAAAAATTAAAAATAATTCATGATCCAGAACTGTGAGACTCTAGAGAGACTGATGGTGGTATATTTCAATAAAATAAATATTTATTTACACTAAGACTTTGTTGAAAGTATATCGAACAAGAAGCTATGCAGAAAAAAAAAGGTTTTAATAGTGTTCCAACAGGGTCGGGTAGAGTTAATAGGGAAAGCAGCTGCAACCATCTAAGTCAGGCATCCTGAAGGTTGGCCCTCAAGGGCCGCCGCCATGCACTTCTTTAATAGGTGTATTCGAGGTGAACAGCACCGCCCCTGTGCTGATGAGCTAGGCTAAAAAAATCTGTTGTGAATCTGGACAAGCCGTCTGCAACTGGACGAGATGGCTGACGTTACGTTTCTGTAAAGCAACTTAACAATGGAAATGACATAATAAAACAAATATAAAATACTTTCCTTTGGAGTTCTGTGTATTATATAAACGAAGACTCTCACAGTTCTGCTATTAATAATAACTTTTGCTGAAAAAGAAAATCCCCACAGCATGTTTCTGCCACCATTGTGTTTAATCACGAGGCTGGAAGAAATGCTCAGATTTGGTCTCAATAGTTTATATCAGACTTTAAACTAAATTTCTTCCGCAAATATAAATGTCTTTGTAAGCAACTGCTGGTGTTTGTTATTTATTGATATATTGTATTTTACAAATAAAGTAACTTAAAAATATACATATATAAATGAACATATTAGATAGTGTAGTTTAATTATAAATAGAGGTTTAATTGATAACTTGAAGATTAAGATCAGGCAACATTATGCAGCCATTAACTCTAGTGGCACTTCCTTTATTTTAGCTTAAAAACAAAAAGGCTACATTTAGCATCAAAGGCAGGACGATGTTGGACGGGATAAGAGGAAAATATTCCCCTTGATGAAAGAGCAACCAACCATCCAGTGTTGGATCAGTCCAACTTAAAATCCAAAAGCAGAATTAACTACAAGGCAACAGCAGACTGGTCATAAGATTCTTCTTCCGGAACTTTTGAATGACACCTGATCCGATTCCTAACCAGAAGTTTTTGCTTATTTGAGTAAGACCTTTATTGAAAGTCCTTTATTGACCTTTATTTAAAGTCTTGATTTGACAATTTAATGGAAGAAGACCAAAACGTTTAGAAAAACGGAGCGAAAGAAGTCCTAAACCTGTTTAATGTTTTCCATGACCCGGATGACTGAACATTTGCACAGGCACAACTGCCCCTACTCCTCGAGCTAATGCTGAGCTGGCTCACTTAAGGTAGAAAAAAAAATCCTGTTTTAAAATAAATGTGTAGTTTTTGGGGTAGCTCTTATAAAGCTATAAAATCAACTCACCCGTGTCGCCATCTTTGTTGTATTTATCTGGACATAAGAGTTCAGCGGACAAAACCAAACAGCTCAGAGAAACAAACGTTGACGTACACAAATGACTGACGTACCGGTGTTACGCAGAAAAGTGTTCCCTTCCGTCACGAGAACGCGCATCGCCCAAACCAGCCGAACTTCTTGTTCTGTATTGGCGGTTGGCAAACGGCGTTTTGGTTGCATTGGCGCCATCTACTGACATAGAGTACGACTAAAAATGTCTCAAGTATTCAAGTATTATATTCTGATGATTACGGAAGAGGATTAGGGCCACTGAAAAAATTTTTAAAAGTTAACTGATTTTTAAATTTTATTTCTGTATAATATAAGAAAAAGTCAGAATTCTGCCTTTAAAGGAATAGTACACCCAAAACATGATT
>NW_015150471.1:2376763-2382409 GCF_000732505.1 Cyprinodon variegatus
CTTTAATCACAGAAATCTGACTTTAATCTTAGAATTCTGACTTTTCCCTCGGAATTAAGACTTTAATCTCAGAATTCTGACTTTAACCTTAGAATTCCGACTTTAATCACAGAAATCTGACTTTAATCTTAGAATTCTGACTTTTCCCTCGGAATTAAAACTTTAATCTCAGAATTCTTACTTAAATCTTAGAATTCTGACTTTTCCCTTAGAATTAAGACTTTAATCTCAGAATTCTGACTTTAACCTTAGAATTCCGACTTTAATCACAGAAATCTGACTTTAATCTTAGAATTCTGACTTTTCCCTTAGAATTAAGACTTTAATCTCAGAATTCTGACTTTAACCTTAGAATTCCGACTTTAATCACAGAAATCTGACTTTAATCTCAGAATTCTGACTTTTTTTTCTCAGAATTTTGACTTTAATCTTAGAATTCTGACTTTTTCCTGAGAATTCTGACTTTAATCTTGGAATTCCGACTTTAATCTAAACATGTTAGCATCAGCTTGTAGCCATGTCTGTTTTAGAGCTTAGCTCTCTTGTTTTAATGACCTTCTGCTCTTCCATTAATGAGATCGCATCACCGGGGAATCCTCAGGTACGTAAAAAGTTGCCTAATTTCGTCATTTTCCACCAATGTATCACTGGCCCTCCCAAACACCTCACATATTTGTCAGTGAAGCTGAGTGCTCCAACATCTCTTCCTTCGTGGTGCCTATCTACATTAAGATCCACAATTCTGAGATTAAAGTCAGAATTCTTAAATAATTTTTCCCATATTAAACTAAAATAGTATTTAAAAATCAGTTAACCTTTTTTTTTTTCATGTGGCCCTAATCCTCTTCCGTAGGGTCATGCAAATCACCACAGGGACGCATTTTTTGGCACAACACGGTCAGGAAGCGGAGGAGAATAAGTGGACGGCGGAGGAGGAACGTCCACGTCATCGCCATATTGTGTGTGGCATTTAACGCGACGTACTGCTTTCAAATTTAAATATTCGGAAAAGTCAGAATTCTGACTTTTTTCACATATTAAACTTAGATAAAATAAAAAAAAAAATCATTTTTTTTTTCCAAAAAAAAAAAAAACGGCCCCGCAATAAAAAAGGCTTACAAATTCTTACTCTCTGAATTCTTAGAAGGGTTCCGTCTTGCTGCCCATCTGCCTCTTCAAAATACTGAGAAATAAGAACTTCCTTTTTTTTTTGAGGGGCCATTTTTTAAATTTCGCAATGGGCTTAATCCTCTTCCATCAAAACGAGTTTTTCAACCTTATAATTTCAAATTTGAAACAAAAATCTTCAAAAACGTATTTTTTGTGGTTTAAAACTGAATATGGCAACAATTTATGATCAACAAATATGTAGCTGTATTGAATATTGACAGTAACTGCGTTACATATAAAGACGGTAGTAACCGTCTTAGTTTTTACTGAAAAAGTAATTATTTACTTTCAGATATTGTTATGTTGTTTCCCTACTTAAAATTGATCAATCAAAACTGCTCTTTATAAACATAGGCTCAGTAATAGACACCGATTACTCTGATTGGCTGAGGAGCTGTCTTTACTCTTAGACTTAGACAGTTTTTATTGTCATTTTGTATGCATGGAGTGTATTTAAAATGACATTTCGTTTTGTACAGCTTTCAGACTGTAGGTGAGCTGCAGCTTAGCAGTGAAATGAACATTTCTATTCCATAAAGTGCAGCAGTGATCAAATGTAAAAAGTGTGGCAGAAAAAAAAAACATGGTGCAAAAACGCATTGATATGGAAGTTCAGTGCATTGCAAGACAAATATATATGGTGCAAATATGCAGTACTTTTGTTTGGTATTATCAGTGTGATGCAGAGTCTGTGACTTGATTAAGAGTTTTTTTAACTGATCAGCTGTCACTGAACACTCGGGTGTTCAGCATGCATTGAAGGGACGATGATGCAGAGCCAGATTCAGTGACAGCGATCCTTTAAATAATAAAAAAAAGTAGTAACTGAAGTTAAAAGCTAATTTTTTCAGTGATTTGTTCCTTTTTTGCAAAAACAAAGTCGTAGAATAGAAGCATCTCTATGCCAAACAAGCTCATTGCATCGTCTTAACATTGGCAACTGCTTTTTATGATTTGTTCCATATTTCTGGAAATTTAAAATCTGTTCAATTTTTTTACAAAATGTGTGTGTTTTTTTTTTTTTTATTAAATTGCTGGAAGTGCATTATTTTTCACCATAAAACATATTTTATAGCCAAGTAAAACCTGTCAATACACAAAAAATGAAGCTCTATAAGATCTGGTTTCCTTTGTTATTTTAACATAAACATTACCCTATCTACAGTACATATTGCAGCTTAGTTGTCCTTACCACACAAATCAAAATGCTGCAGTTTAGTAAACAGTATATTTAAATGTGTAATCCTTATAATTAAATGCACTAAGTTGTATTTAAATTTCCAATAACTAGAAAGTTATCTATAAATTCTTTGAAATTTTACATAATAAAAATGGCTTTTTTACTTTGTGCAGTAACTGAGTTAAATCAATTAGTTTGTTAGATAACGTTCTCAACACTGAACATTTAAGATCATTTATATGTACAGGTCCAAATGTTTTATTTTCCACTTTTTTCTCCTTTTGTTCCATCATGCTTTGAAATACAGATGTCATCACTATCAAATAATTCTAGGAGGAAGTTTATTTCCCATCTTTTATTTTTATTTAACCTTTTCCTCATTTTCTTTCACTTTAGGACAAGGCGGTGGCTAAAAATGTAGCTCCTCTTTAGCTTTAAACAGAACCTAAATGATTGATATGTTTCTCCGTCAAGGTTAAGGTTGTTTAGTATTTTTGCTTTTGTTAGAGGACACATTATCTCCATTATTTTTGGAGACTACATTAGGGCTGAAAAAATGTATCAGATTGTGATTAATCGATTATTGTGGAGGTCTTCAACAGGGGGTCCACGGAGGTACTGCATGGGGGTCCAAAGTTTTGGTTGATTAGACTTTTTTTTTGCAATTCTTTTTGCAATTTTTTCCACTAATTATAATGTCTTTAAATCCACATTAACATGAAGTCAACACACTGTAGTAAACAGATAAATGGAGGCAGAAGATGTCTTTCAGTCATCAATGCACACATTCAGCAACACACAGGAGCTTTTTCAAGCTGGGCACCATTTCATTCACAACACCTGTCCCATCAACCAGGAATCAGAAACAGAAATACTTTAATAATCCCAGAAAGAAATTACTTTCTTTACGTTACTGCAAATGTAATAGAGTGACTATAGAACCAGTTTTATATAACACAATTTCATACAATATATATAATTAGGGGGTCATTGAAGACCTCTGGAGTATAGGGACTCTAACACAAGCCTTTAGTTGACAGAGCACCCAACTTAGCTCAGTAATTATACAAAAAAAAACCATTTACATATAAATGTATATATATGTATATATACATATATATATACATACATCTGTCAATATGCTATCAAGAACTCAAGTGGAAATGTTTTAGTTTCACCTTTTTTTTTTCTTAAAGATCTTCAAGGAACCTTTAGCTATCAGATTATTTATTGAAAAAAAATAATTGACAGATGAATCGACTGGCTAAATAATTGTTAGTTGCAGTCTTACTTTAAATATTTATTGGATAAATTTGGCTGGACTTGGATGTTTTCCTTATAAAAACTTCCATTTTGCCTGAGCATTAATTGCCTAAAATGACAGGACTTTTTTATATAAGCTACAATCCGCTCAGATATTCCTGCAGCCCTTTAGATGATGCTTTGAGGGATTTTCTTTACACAAGGAAGCTGGATCTTCAGAGTTCTCAGTCTGAGTCCAATTTAAATTTCAAATCAAGTGTTTTCATATCTGCTTTATGTCTCCACTCAAAGCTTAAGCAACAACTGTGTTGTCATTAGAATCAATAGTATTACAAGAAATATCAAGAGACATTTTTGTCTATTTTATGAAAAAGACAAGACAACTGTTAAAATACAAAATATTTATTTTTCAAAATGTCTTTATAAGAGAGAAAAACAAAAAAAAAAAAAAGGAACCGATTCAAAATCATACAAATTGTTTGCTTACTAACAGACTGCGCTAGTGTCAAGAACTAACAATGGAGAAGTGTTCACTTGGGAAAACTCGCAGGCTTCCACAGGCGATAGAAACACCTCCATCTCGTGATCTCATTTTTACGCCCAAACGTTTGAGGCGAAGTGAAACGCCAAAAAAAGATGGCACTGTTGGTGTCTTTTATGAAACCTAATAAGAACTGGATGGGGTGCAGATCTGTGGCAATGATGGGATTTTTCTTCAGCAAAACAAACTCTAAATCTAGAACCAAATCATACAAAGTTGAATCCAAAAAGGGGAGTGAACTGTTGGCATCAATGTGCTGAATGATAAATATCCCAGTTTGCTTCCGAGGGATATGGAGGAAAAAACTGAACCAAAACAGAGGCCATGCTCAGCAGGTGGAGCAACAGGCCACAGAGGTCGATGTTGCACCTGTGAGGTTGCAGTGGAGTCGGCTGAAGGCTCAGCAGATATAAACATATATATAATGTTTCTAAACCTACTATTCTCTTTTTAATGCAGTTAGTTGTACAATAATCCCTGATGGCCTGTGTTGGCCGTTGACTGTTTGACAGAATCCTGAAGACATATCAAAATCAGAGAGAAAAAAATAAACAAACAAGAGAAGTGATAAAACTGTCCGTTTGAAAAGTATGGATGGGGGAATCCTGTTTGTTTCTCTCCCTTGTTTGTCCCCTTCAGAAAAAAAAAAGTTACACATGCTGGTCAAAACACACGCACACACACACAGTTCCTCCACTTCCATCTCACGGCCAGCGGTGAGTCGGCTCTGAGAACGAGAGAGAGATGAAAACATTTGAGATAAAGTGACTAAGAATTTAATTTGGCGGAGAAAAACAGTCTTCTTTCTAAAATCCCCTCACCTATGTCAGCTTCTTAGCTTTGTTGTAAAGCGAGTCCACCACTTTGCTCATGTTCTGAATGGTTTCCAAGGCCGCTTCGTACGTTTTGTCCACCGGAGGCTCCTCAAATATGATTAACACCCCTTCACCTTGGTCAAGGATTCCTGAAAAGTGCGTCACAACAGAGAAGGCCGTTCAAATTCAATTCAAAAATACTTTATTAATCCCCAAGGGAAATTAAAAGTTGCAGTAACTCATAAGTTATTTTTTAAAAACAGGTGTTGTAAATGTTGATTGCCACAGGCAGGAAGGATCTTCTGTAGAGGTCTGTCTTGCACCGGATTTTGAGAATCCTCTAACTGAAGACACTTTGTTATAAAAAAATCCTCTGAAGAGGATGCTCACTGTTGTCCAAAATTTTCTTCACTTTATGAAAAATTCTTCTTTGTGAAATAATCTCCAGAGGTTCTAGGGGAGTTCCTTGAACAGAGCTGGTCTTCTTCATTAGCTTGTTGAGCTTTTATTAGTCATCAGCTCTAAAGGCTGATTCACGGTTTATACAGAAATGAATAACTCTAATTTAATGCTCTTAGAAATAATTTTAATGCCACCAACATGATGTGTGTGTATATATATATATATTAGGGATGGGACGATTTATGAAAACCGTCCGAACCGTTCGGTTCGACTGT
>NW_015150471.1:2383224-2386595 GCF_000732505.1 Cyprinodon variegatus
ACACACATATACAGTGAAATCATTCGTCATCTTTTCTGTGGACAGGGTGCAGTCATGTCTCGAATTCCTCGTTTTGTTCAGATTTGCCACTTTTGTTGAGATTTGCATTTCCCCCCATTCTCTAGCTTTTTCTGTGCCTCGAGCTTCTTTTCCGAACATATGGCTTTACGATCAACCGGAAGCAGTTCCGCACATATATATTGCAACACAATATGATGAAATTGTTTTAATAATCATATATTTTTTTTAAATAAAGCATTTTAAATGCCACAATAATCACATATAATTAATTTTAATGTCAATTAAGGCCTTAATTTAAAAAAAATGTAATGATTTTTAATGAAACCCTGTGATTTATAGTTCGAAACTAGGTAGTCTGCGTAGGTGTCGCAGTGAACGCAGAGATGTCCGCTCTCTCTCTCCGCAGACACTCTGCTCCACCTCTCTCAAATTGTAGGTGAACAAAGACAGGGCTGCAGACAGGAGGCCTCTGATTGGCTAAATCTGCATCTGCTCTTCTCATGCATATTTCCTGTTTGGCACGTTACCGACTTATTTTGTGTGTGTGACCGCCATTGTGGAAAAGACCATAAAGATGGACCAGCTAGAAGAGCAAGATGCGCCTTAACGCTGGGACCCTCTTTCCACCTGGATCCCTGCTTATTTTTTCCGCCCTCCAAGTCCATTGTCGGACAAACTGGCTCCCACTTCCTCACCCCCTTGGCCGTATCTAGACTAGACAGTTAGTTCATGATTGTCCCTCTTGCGCTGCGGCGTGGAATAACATAGCGCAGCCCACACCTCAAAATTGAGCACAAATCAAAAATGTCGGCGTCATACCTGCAATAAGCTCACTGCGACACACTGGGAGTATAACCAGCCCTTACTACTGTTATCACAGCAGAGGATGAAAGAAGAGATCACTCTCTCCACAACATAAGATATGTAGCATCTTGCTGCAAAATCCAAATGAGCTAAGCCAAAGACAAACTGCTCTGTTTCTTCTTGTATATGGCCTCACGGTTGCGTCTGCAGTCTAGTTTGTTGTCCAGATGAACACCTAGGCATTTACCCTCCACCACCTCCACTTCTTCTCCCTTGATATTAATAGGAATCAACGTGTTCCTTTTTCTTCTAAAATCTACAATCCTCTCCTTTGTTTTGTTGACATTCAGGATCAGATAATTGTTTCCTCACCATGCCACGCCAGCTCTCTCTACTGGGCTTCTTAAGTACAGACATATAACAATAAAGGCAAAATATTAAAGAAAATGATCAAGTTACCGTGAAACTTCTGGTCCAGAATCATCTGTGATAACTTCCTCTCAACATCACCCTTTAAAGAAAAACAAGATTAAGTTTTATTTTTAGACAGATCACATGCATCGAGAGAAATCTGAATGATTTCCTGCTTTAGGTTAATACCCACCTTTGGTAATTTGATTAGCTCTGATATGTGTGCTATCTGAAATGAGAAATCAAGGCAAATAAATCTGTTGCTTTAAAAAAAACAATGCATCATCTTAAATTAATAACTTGCATGAGAAAAACATTAAAATGCAGGGAGGTAAAATATTTTATTAATTCTGTTCAATGTGATGGACTGGAACCAACACTAAGTAGTGGAACATCAGAGGAGGAAATGTTACAGAACTGTAGCATGGATGAATAAAATGAAATTCTTTCATAAGGGGAAGTTTTATGGGTGTGAATACATTTGGAAAGTAGAGGCCATTTGAAAACGATGTAGCTTGGAGGTTCTTACCTGTACTCTAGAAAAAGGCTCAATGACTCTGATGAGGTTTTGTTCCAGCAGGCTGTCATACAGTTTAGCCAGATGAGTGTTGATGATCGGATCATCCCGTAGCTCCTCTTTGTATTCTGTCAGCGCCTGAAAGATGAGATATTTTTAAGTAAAAAAATTAAATAAATAAAATCAGGTGTAAATCTATTCCCAATGAACATTGTGATAAAAGCCAGAAAGTTGCTGAAGCTTAACAAACATTTAAATTTAGAAAAAGCTGGTTCTTACCTTTTCGAAATCTGCTAACGACCGGTTCTTGCTGGCCTGTGCAACACATTTCAGGGCATCTGTCTAAACACGAGAGGACAAAAACGTTTCAGTGTCATCTTAAATCGTGTTAAAAACAAAAACCTGCTAAGCTTAATGTTTTTTGCTGCCTAGATCTCCTGGTAACAATTTAAAGAAGAAATAAGCTATTAAATCATTTTGGATGAGGAAAAAAAAAAAGAAAGTACAAATATGTTTTTTTTCCCCCGAACTAAGAATGTGGACATCTAATCATGGCCTTGTTTTCATAGTCTATCTACAACTACAGTTTTTTTTTTTAACTTCTCTGGATTTTGCAGGTTTACAACCACAGAGTTTAAGGTATCTCATATGTGATGCATCAGAAACAGGCTGCACAGCTCGCAAAGTAAAAAAAAAAAACAACTACATTCAATCAGGTCTGTTATGCTCTGGTTGCACCGGTGTGCCAGTACAATTCAGTATGAACTTTGTGATATTAATGCAGTTAATTTTTTTCAGATAACTGCGTAGCCACGACTGCAGGTCACACTAATCACAGCCCAACGAACAAATACTGCTAAATATACATTAAATACAATATATTCATTAATGCTCTCATTGAATTAACATTGTAGAGAACTGTTAGAATAGCAATTCTATTGATATTTCGTCCCATATTAGGATTTTTTGTTATAGTGGGGAAATACACTCTATTCTCCAATAAAGAGCTGGAATTAATAGCTTTATAGCCTGTAAATGCTAAACGCTCTAAACTAAAGGATAGACACTTTATTGCCTACTGAATGTACGAGAGACATTTTGTACTTTTTTTCCCAATAAAAAATCTTTAAAAATAGCCTTTTTTATTTGACCCTTTATGACTAAAACATGGTTTGATGAACAGACCGACACCTGAGTAGTTCAGCACAGATGCATCTATCCAATCCAATCCTCTTTATTTATATAGCACGATTTCAATAAACACGAGGTTTCCAAAGTGCTGCACAAAAAAGATAAAATAAATAAAAGTAAATAAAATCAAATAAAAGCACAGCACGCACAGGATAAAAAAAAAAAAATCTATAAGCCTGTAGCCTATTTTCCTGAATTTAATGCGCTGTTCTGTAAACGTGTATGGAGGACCAACTCTGCCATATTTAAAAATTAATACAGAAATAAATAAATGCTCAATAAATAAGCATACAATTATTTGCCACAAAAATACAATAAAGAAATAAATGTAGGTAGAAATTAAATTAAACAGTATATTTCTCTTTTAATTAGCTTCTTTATTCATTTGACTTTGTAATAATTATATATAGGGTAAAATAATACAAAG
>NW_015150471.1:2386966-2390782 GCF_000732505.1 Cyprinodon variegatus
ATTTAAAATAAAAATAGAAAGGTTTGCATGAGAAGCAGACTAATGTTCTGGATTAAATAATACAAACATATTCAGATCCTTTAAATGACGCTGCTACACATGAAATAATCCCTCTCAATGAGGCACATACCTGACGGCCGGCATAACGGAGGGCCAATTTCCCGCTGACAAGAGTTTGTACCTCCTCCGGACTAAAAGAAAAATATATATAGATTAGGATTTGATTTCTAAAGTAGACCACAGGTATTTTTTCTAATGAAAGTATCCAACTAAGAAGTACTGACGAGCTGAGCACGATTTTGCACAGGAGCATGTATTTGAGTGCTGTTATGGCTCTGGGACTGTCGATGGAGTCGTAACCCTCAAAAGCTTCAAAGAAGTAGGAGTAGGCCGTCTTCCAGTCCTTCTCCTCTGCTGCATGGATGATCCCTGCAGCAGAGATAACACGTCAAGTGTTTATGGCAACAAACAAACCTCCATAAAAGGAGAGTTTTCAAACTTGATGAGGCTCATTTCAGCTGTAATTATACCAGCATGTAATCACCTCCTCTACCTGGAGTTTAGGTATTTATACACAACATGAGGCCTTTTTTTTGCAAACTTTTTGCTTTTAAAACAGCAGAAAACTATAAGAACTGACATAACTTAGGAAACATCAAGAGCTGCTTTATGCAGATCCTAGCAAAAAGGATCTTAAAAAAACAAACAAACAAAAAAAACACTCAACTGATTTTCTAATGCAGCTAGAATAATATGAAAAGAGAAAAAATACATTCTAAGAAGATATGCAGCTTATTTGAACCATTAACGTGATTTAAATCGGACCTGACTGCATGTCCAGCGTTGCCTGGAGCTTTGGGGGACAGTAAATGGCGTTGGCTGTGGTTCTGGCCGAGGTAAGGGCGGCGCGGGCCTTGGGCAGGTTACTGAGAGCGTGATACGTCTTGCTTTCGAGGAGCTGAACCTCAACGAGGAGCGCTTTGTCGTCCATCTTCTTCAGCTCCTGCAGCAGCTGGGAGCCTGAGGGAAGGAGAGTGGAAACGAGTCACAGCAATGATCGTCAAGGGGTCAGTGCTTCAACATGTGAAAATGGTGATTAGTTGGTCATTGCATGCAAGTCAAATACGACAGCTACCACAGTCATTAAAATAAATGGTAAATTTATAAAATACAATAATCTTCTATTAGACAATATTTCAGGTTCCACCCACCGAGAGCCAAGGCCTCTTGATATCTTTTGGTGTCAAAATAGAGTGAGATCAGCCGAGCCTGAAAAAAAAAACATTACATAGAATTTTACAACAGTAAATGCAGAGAAAACGCTAGGCTGAAAACACTGCAGCAGCAAATCTATAAACCATCCTCAGTTACTGCTCACAACCTACTCCATTAAATATGTATATTTTTCATCTATATATATATTTTCTCATACATATAAAACACAGTGTTATCTATTCGTTGACAACTTTAATTTTAAAATGGAAACCTCTTATGCTACATTCACACCTAAAGCAGCAGGAGCAGCTACTTTACATGCACAGTCAATGGTTGATGCGCATCAAGGCGCAGCAAAACGTCCCGCAGCGTGTTTTGAGCAGCAGGAGCAGCGTGTTGTGAGTGTTTGAGCATGTGACGCGCGGGACGCGCTGCTAATGCAGCGGCTAGTGAAGTTGGAGAAATTTAACTTTTCCTGCTCGACGCGTCACATCAACCAATCAGAGAAGCTGATCTGGGAGCTGGCAGGGAGACAGACACATCACTGCTAACGCAGAGCGCTATGATCACTCCTCTGAAGCAGTTTATTAACGCCTAAATTAACTTAAAATGCCAAAATCTGCCAGCAAAAAATGTTTACTTTTATTATCCGGGTGCCTGCAGTTATGATTACGTACACAAAAAACGCCTTCCAGCCACCGCGGCAAACCGCGAAGAGGCAACCAGGCCTGAGGCTGCTGTTGAATGAGCATCGCCGGTGTACGGGGGTCTGAGCGGCTCTGACAGCGAAATAATATTTGAAGGCAGGATTGTAATCTGGATGAACTGACTGCACTGATGAAGTTTTCAGGTGGACTTTCTCACTTAAAAACATATTAAAACTACTTTTTACCCACTAATCACAGCATATATATATAGTTGACATTGTTACAGGCAAAGAAAGGATAGGGTAGCTCCTCCCACTGCGCAGCTTGAGCAGCAAAGATTCTTTAGCCACGCGTCAGAACGAAACTTGTACAAACGTAAAAAATGAAGCAGCGTGCGCGTTTTTGCTGTTCTTGCTGCTTGCGGTCTAAACGTAGCATCAGGCTTCCTGAGCCAGCACTCTTTAAAAACTGATCACCTTCAAAGCTCTGATTCAGGAGTTTTAATTTTGTTTTCATGCAAGTCGAGCTATGTTTGAGCAGCTGACGGGGGAAAAAAAACAGGTCTAAAAAGCTGTTGGGAAACTAAGTCTTTAGCCAGAATATTTGACAGTAACTGTTTCAGTATTACAAGACGAATGAGCAAGAGTGAAGCTTTCTAAATACCAAAAGTAAAGAGAGACGTCTCAGGTTTAAACACCTCACAGAAAGCTTTGTTTGATCATTTACTCCCAGGATAAACTACCCTTGTTTGAAAACATTTATATCATTTCATACTAGTTTTAAAGCTTCAAAAAAAAAATAAAAAAAAGATGAGTAAATGGAAGACTTGTGTGTATTTTCAAGACAGATAGCCCAATGAAGGCTGTCTGAAATGCACGGACCTCCAGGGCCTGTCGTAGGAAGGTCCTCTTCTCTGCCTTTGCCCATTCGATGCATTCCAGACACAGCTCCACCTCCTGCCCGGTCGCTGCCTCCATGTCCAGGAAAAGGTCCAGCAGAGAGCGAACCAGTCGGGCTGCCTTGGCTTTGCTGATGGAAATCAGGAACGGTCTAACAAATTTCAACAGGCCCCCAAGTTCTGCAAAAAAAGATATCATCCATTAAATTAATCTTAAGCATTCAGCAGACAATACAAGTTTAGAGCAAACAAAGCAGAAGATACCAAAAATTATCTTAAACAAACTTTTTTATTGTGCTTTTGTGATCATTTCAAGCCAAAATAAAATATGCAAATTCAAAAAAAAGAAATAAACTAATTAGTTTAAAATAAATGAAACATTACCTGCAGCCTGCCCCGTCTTTGCCAGGAGTGTTCCCAGCTCAAGGATGCTTTGTTCTTTAACCCTGACGGCCTCCTCATCGTCCTCCTGAACATCTCGCCTGACTATTTAAATAAAATGACCAAAGCAGTTAAGAATCAAAACTGACAAAAAAAACAACCTCCAACTATTTAACATTGTGTAGAAATTTAGTCACCAATACTTTTCTTAAGTCATTATTTGTGATTTTATTTTATTTTTTTACACAAATAATGATTTGTGAAACTACACCTCACAACCTGAAATACACCCAATAAATTTTTCCCCAAAGGGAATTTCCTTCCTAACGATGTGATACCTAGTGGCTGTTAGCATGTGAGAACATCTAGGATGGTAAGTATGCACTAATATTATGAGTCAATTATTCAGATTCCATTAATTTATTATCAAATTGTTGCAAAAAAATAAAAAATACTAGAGAACAGTGGATTTTCCTTTAAACTGTGTATAATTTTGTGTTACTAATTTGTAAATGTATATAAATAGAGAACAAAAACCTGCTAATTTTAGCAAGTTTTTAGATGGATCCGTTTTCAGCAAGTTTTATGGTAAAGTTAAATGATGTTATCCTGATAAAATGTTTAGAAAACGTGTCACTACGACGGAGTATTAGGGCCAGGCTAGAGATTTCTTTC
>NW_015150471.1:2391780-2405426 GCF_000732505.1 Cyprinodon variegatus
TTTACGTAATATTACGAATTTATTTACGTAATATTACGAATTTATTCTCCTAATTTTATAACTATTCTCGTTGTGGCTTTTTTCTCGTAATATTACGACTTCATTTACGTAACATTACGACTTTATTCTCGTATTTTATGACTATTCTCGTTGTGATTTTTTTCTATTAATATTATGACTTTACGTAATATTACGACTTAATTTTCGTAATTTTATGACTATTCTCGTAACTTGTTTCTCCTAATATTACGACTTTATTTTCGTAATATCACGACTTTATTTTCATAATTTTATGACTATTCTCGTTGTGAATTTATTTACGTAATATTACGACTTTATTTACGTAATAGAAGGAAAATAAATCTCTTGCCTGGCCCTAATACTCTGTCGTCTGTCACAGATCAATTATTGAACCAAACTGGTTGTTGAAGTAAACAGAGCAGAGAAAAGTTGACAGTAATTTAGCAGGTGTGACAGGGCAAATAACCCACCGCCATGTCTATGAAAACCTATTAACTTCTGATAACCTTAGGACCGTGGAATATATATTTATTTTACAGAAATTTAAAACTTTTTTTGTTTGGTTTTTACCCATAACCAATAATTCCCCTTATAAAAATCAGGGCTACTGATCATATCACCATGGAGCTGATTTCACTGCTCACAACAAGCTAAGCTCGTTAGCCGCAGCGCTGTCTCTGCTAACAGGACAGAGGAATATAGAGCACGATCAGAATGACAAGATAAAATAAAACGTTACCAAGTTCTTAATAACATATGTACCTATTATCACTTCTATTGGGTACATACGGAGCCCAGGCCTAATGATAGCGGGCTACGGGGCTAACATCCAGCTATCGGTTCTACAGTGAGTCAGCACGGCACAGCGCCGGTTTAGGCTAACTGAGCCTCGGAAAGTCACGGAAAAAAACAAGAAATAGCTCCGGATAAACCAGGTCCAACTGAAGATTCGAATAAACACCCACCGATAGAGTGAAGGATGTCGATAGATGCGTTCCGATCCGTGCTAATGAGAGACTGAGCTCTCTGGAATTCAACCACCGCTGCGGCCGCCATCTTCCTTATTCAAACACTGCTTGAATGAAAAGTACGTGCGCCGACTACGTTTGTAGACGAGACCACGACACAGCGGGCATGACGCAAAGAACTCTGGGAAATGTAGTAAATTCGTCGGACAGGTCGCCTTGCTCCACAGAATGACTTAACTAAAAAGGGTCCTGGGATGTTAACTGAATCTGGCGGATTTTCAGTTTAACCACTCTAAACTAAAAAGGAAAATATTTAAACTATTATTACAATTCACCTTCTTTTAACAGTTGAAATGTTATAAGGAAAAAAAAAAAAAGATATGATATAGCCTACTCTTCCTGGATGGCTTACATAAAGTTTTTGTTTATATACAACAACAATCTAAATGAACAACAGAACAGCGCATTGCACATCCTGCTGTTGGGTCAATTTGAAAGGAAACATGCCTTGCAAAACTATTTTAACCAGCTAACTTTTCCACATTTTGGCACATTAACCAGAAAACACAATCTCTTTTTGTTGGGATTTAATGTCAAAACTCAGAACAAAATAATTTAACATTATTAAAAAGAGGAAGATTTATTTCTCAAAGAAATTTTTTGAATTAACCATGGACAGAATAAAGCAATATTCTGATTTGTATATTATACCTTTCCAAATGTATAACTGGCTTTATTTAACATTTAGCTAAATGAACAATGTGCATTTGTTTACATTTAATTGATCAAGAAAGCAGATATTTTTCTTTTATTCATCAAACTGTGGCTCTTTTTATACTTCATTAACACCAGAATTCCTGGTGCATTTGATGCAATTTATCCATGGACTTTTTTTTATTATAAATTAGTTAAATTCTAATAGGTCACACATTTTGTTTTTTTTAAGTATAGTTGCATGTTATAATTATATATGTTTGTTTATATGGCGATTAGAAAGAAAATTAAAATTAAAAAGAAATTAGATTTAATTGCACATTAAAACAAATAAATAGTTAAAAACAAACTGTGCAGTTTTCTTATAAGACACTGCTCCAAAAACATAGCATTTACAGCAGCACAAAAGACAATTCAGTATATGGAATATAGCCCTAACTAGACTTTTGAGGGTTTTTTGTTTTGTTTTTTATCGAATGAGTTGTAGTTGTGGTTTGAAGAGCTAATGTGTTGCAAATAGAAGGTCAAACTGTTTTTTGCACAATGGTAAACAGAAGTCACGATACTGTTAAGTACATTAGTACTATAAGGTAATAGATCAAGAAGCTAGAAAAACTTTAGGCAAATCAGTAAATAAATTGACATATTTATGCATAAACAAAGATATGCAATATATGTTCACATTTAAGATTGTCAAAATGTTGTCTTTTCTAAAAAGCAGTAGATGAAAGTTAATTTCAACACTTCATTATGCGTAAAAATTCCTTTGAATTATAAGAATCTTCTAAAGATATGATTGACATGTAGCACCCTAAACACTACTGAAATATGTTATATGTGGATATATTAAACCATAATATAACATCAACATAAAAGAATCATTAAAAATAACGAACTCTATTAAAAATAATTTTTAATTTGTAGGCTTTCTGTTCAGTATGTTGTTTCCAGCTTAAATTTTCATCAACAATGACTCCTAAAATAAATAAATGAGAAAATGAAATAGTTACTGAATGCTGTGTTTATTCATTTGTTGATTTTATTACTTAGATACTTTTAACACTAGAAGTCCAACAGAATATCAGTTTTCCTGCAAGTCCCCCTACCCTCTTCAAGTTTGTGTATTCACTCTGCCTTGCTAACTGTCCCTATTGTAATGCAAATAACCTGTTAAAATTAGCAGCCCTTCTACATGAGATTGGATAAAGGCTGAAACAAACTGGCATCAGAACGAGAGCATGTTCCAGGCTCTTTTCATTTCCTGCCCCTGCAACACCAGACCTTTTTGCAGGAATATATTGATTTGTCATATCTAAATTTTTTATTTAGTCAAACCTATTGAAAAACCAGATATCATACGGGTCCTAGTTCCTGAGCTGAGAACAGGTCATAACCATGCTTTTCCAACAAAGCAAGGAAGAGCCTATTTATACTGTTCATTCACCAACAGACTCATTTATATTGCAAAGCTCACTATGTGAAAGAAAGAACAACTTAAAGAATAATTGTATTTTGTCTTTTCTCACCTTTTCATGTCATTCAACATTTCAGCTTAGATAATGACAAACAGTATGATTTTAGTATTGGAGTAACATTTATTTCACCCAAGGAAAAGCACTACATATGAAGCTACAATTGTCCCATTTAGCAGTTTACACAAACCCAAGGTGAGTCCTTCCTGCATTTGTGACAGGTATACTTTGTGCAGTGCACACAACGCTCAGCGCTGTGGTTCCTGCTGCAGAGATTGAACACCTGGCCTACTTATATATAAGCAACAACATAACAATGAAAAAATCTAAAAAAAAAAAAAAAAATAGAGTTCAGCACATATTCTGAAATTAAGAGTTGTAGTCTGAACTAAATGAGGTTATGCTACAAGTTTGGTGGCACTACAATGATCTATAGTGTAATTATTGGCTATTATATGCTTATTATAACAATAAAAAATCTCCAAAAATACAATTTGGCCTATCTTTTCAAAGTAAGAGTTGTAGTATGATCTAGGTGACGTTATCTATGTATCCTACAAGTTTGGTGGCACTACAATGATCTATAGTGTAGTTATTGGGTACACTGGAAAAAAAAATAATGCATCTGCTTTTGGTATTTACATAAGATGATCAGAGCAAAATTTAAATGCCGAAGGTCGTTGGTTGTACAACCTCAGCCGTGGTAAACACCAGTAGAGGGCGCTGTTTCATTGCAGAACCAGGC
Organism: Cyprinodon variegatus; assembly: GCF_000732505.1. Classification (NCBI taxonomy): domain Eukaryota; kingdom Metazoa; phylum Chordata; class Actinopteri; order Cyprinodontiformes; family Cyprinodontidae; genus Cyprinodon; species Cyprinodon variegatus. Next base: position 2,395,701 of record NW_015150471.1, read on the forward strand.
GCGCCGCTGTGTCCGCAGCACCGCCTTTGCGTCAACCATCACAGATCACAACATCAGCTCTCACAGCATCCGCATCTCGCGGCCATCGGGACCAGGAGCACATCTTGATCTGAGCATCCATTCCACAGCTGCCCAGCACCGTCTGCACACCGCGCACTCCTGCCCAGTTTATCATCTTTCCGCCTTTTTCCCCCCTTTTCTCTCCCGTCTCTTTGGAGGATCCAGGATTATTTTCTTTGTTGCAATTACTTTGATCGAGATGGTTTAATATTTTTAGACGCATCATTCTAAGGAAGACCATCGCCTTTTGAATCATTTAGCTGGAGATCTGGTGAGTTTGTTTTTTTTAGCGCAATACATCTGCTGTTTGAAGAGATTTGTTGGATTCCTCTACTCAAGTGAAAGAAATGCGCATTTATACTTTCAAATCATGAAAAAAAATGGATTAAATTCTAGTAAAATAATAACAGCATATGTATATGCTTTATAGATTAACAGATGGAGTGTGAAAAAACAAACATATTTTCCTTCAATGAGCCACCGCCTATCAGGGCGACGGATCTGGTTTGGTCGCGCAGATTCAGCACCATGGAGAGCGCAGCGTGCATGCGGCCCTTACCTCTCTGTTAATATCAAACATAAAAAAAGCTGATGTTCTGCTTTTTTTCACGCGCATCTGGAGTCGGTGATCAGGTATACAACGTGATGATGGAGTGAAGCCTGTAGGCTCAACAGTCCTTCAATTTGTTGGGGGGGGATTATCCAATAATCAGCTTGTTTATTGGATTTAGATTAAGATGAACTAGACATGGGACATTTTCTTGTTTTTCGTCTTATTACTGCACCTAGTTTGACCTTCACCTAGTTTGATTAAGGTGGTTGTTTACAGTTGGTTGGGGGTGGGGTGGTTGGATGTTTACAGACGGACAGATGGACGCATGATTCACTCTCATCCGTCCACCATAAATCTCTTGCTGCAAACTATGGATTATAGATCCATTTTCAATCATCCGTGGAGCTTAAATCCAAGGTTTTCTTTATCTCTTAGGCTATATTTAGCACTTCCACATTTTTCCTTTAAGAAAAAAAAGATTATTTGGGATTTTATGTGGTTCACCTTACAGAATTGTAGATTGGAAGGAAAATGATGCATAAAGAATGCATTTTTTAACAGTGTGCCATGAATTTGGAACCCGTTACCCAGATAACTATAAAAAACCAATTGCAGACAATCATACCCAAGAAGTGGCTTTGTGTAATTCGATCTCAGTTTAAATCCAATTGATTTTTGAGCCTTTGAAGTTTATTTAAAAGAAATTAGACAACATATAAGGAAGATCAAGAAAAGCAGCAAACAGGCCAGGGTTACGGTTGTGGAGAGTTTTAAAGTAGGGATAGTTTATAAAACATCATTTGAGAATGAAAATAAATAAATAAATAAATAAATAAATAAATAAATAAATAAAGCTGTAGATAACCCTGAAAACACCAAGCCTGTTGGGAAATGTGTTGCTGATAGAATCATGTTGTAGAGATGTTTCATTTATTCAAGTGGGTGTGAAGATGAATATAGGTAAATAATAACAAATATATAAAGAAAAGCTGTTACAGGCTACAACCCACTTTCAGGCAAGGGAGAAACATTACAATACTGCAGGAAAATGATCCTGAACAGTCAGCTAAAGATACAGATGGATAGTTTAGAAGTCTGGAAAACATTATACATGCATTTTGCTGTAAGCCATGTATTAAATCATTCTATAATCAGGCAAAACTCTATAAATGGCAACACTTTAAGATGTTTACCCCTTTAGAAATTAATGATGGCAGCATCATGTTGCGGGAATGTTTTCTTCAGGATGGATAGTAAAGTAGGTCAGAGCTGCAAAACAATTCCACCATCCATGGAAGAACATGTTAGAGGTTGAATGTCATGTTGGTTTGTAGTTTTTTGACCTACATGCAGAATCACATAAAGAACCAGTGAATTCTAATGTTTTATTTACAAAAGGAAAAACAATCTGGAACCAGAGAAGTGACGGAAGTTAGTTGAACTCTGTTGTTGATCTGAAGGGAGAAACCAGACTGATCAGGTAGGAGGTGCTTGATGGCACCTGATGACTAATTGATTTTCTTACTTGAGAGATGAAGGGGTGGTAGCATGGATCTGCAGGGGTTTGATTCAGCGGGCTTTGCAGATTGTACCCTAGAGATCAAGGAAAATGTGAGTTAGATCGGAGAGTGTTGGTACTTGAAGAGACATTGTGCTGGACAGAAGGCAGGTAATGAAGACTGAACTGCTGCACACAGGTAAGACCTTTTCCATGAAGATCTGAGACAAGCTGAGGTTCACTGGTTGTCTGAAACAATAACAGAGTCCGCATTAAAGAGACTCACAAGAAGACATTTTCAACAAGAAAGATAATCCTGGTTTAGGTATTTGGCTGGAATAGAATCAGGGGTAATCATCCAGAAATTATCCTGCTTAGTCATCTTGATTGAGAAATGTTCTCAGGTGTGCAGCAACATGGGTCAACCAAGCCACCAGCAACGATTCTCTCACTGACAGGAAGCTCACTCACACCGGAAAAGCAGCAAAACCCCAAAAAGCCTAACATTACCTCCCCTTAAAGGACTTCCCCCAAGGTCCAGAAGAGGAAGGAAAAGAAGCCCCAAAGTCCAGAACAAGGTCAGAGTTCAAAATAAAAAACAAGGGATTGAAGACCATTCCTGGGGTCCATTACCCTCCCAATCGTCCAGATACTAGAAACCCCTTCCTCTGCAACGAGCATCCGGCCGGGTGATTGCCAGTGTCTCAGGGAAAGTGGAAGGAAGGCAAAGAGGACTAGGCTTGATCAGAGAGACATGAAAAACAGGATGATCTTTCTGTGAACCACAGAATGACTGAGCAATGCCTGGATTACAAATGGACCAATGGTTAATGTCACAAGTTAATGGCCAAACCTTTTGTACAGGTGAGTACTGGCGAGGCAGGATTCCTTCTCTAATCAGACAGATGTCGATCTGTTTCCACTGAACGGTTCAAGGCAGAAACCATCCGGTTCCAGACCCATCTAATGCACCGAATGTTTAAGAGAGGTAACTGCAATGTCCTGCTTGTCAGATGGAAGTAGGGGAGGTTGGTATCCTAGAGAGGACTCAAACAGAGACAGACAAGTAGCAGACGAGATGTGAAAATTATGTGCATATTTAACCCAACGCAACTTAGTACGCCATGATGATGGGAGTGACGAACAGAGGCAGCATAGAGATGCCTCGAGCTCCTGGTTCATGAGTTCAGATGGACCATTTTTTGGGGGATGAAAACCTGAACTGAGAGCAGTGTTGGCCCCCAAAGAAGTACAAAACTCCTTCCAGACCCGGGAGATCAGGTGTAGATCACTGTCTGACAGGATTCACAAGGGATTTCATGAAGGCAAAAAACATGCTTGGTCAGGAGGTGAGCCGTCTCAAGTGAGATGGAAGTTGATGAAGAGGGATGAGGTGGCAGGCTTTGGAGAAGCTGTTGATTATAATGAGGATGGTGGTGAAACCTTTGAATGGTAATAGTCTAGTAATGAAATCCAAGGCGATATAAAACCAGGGACGTTTAGGGATAGGCAATGGTTTATAGGCGATTGTACAGTCTGATCACTGCTGCACTTTATATCGGTAATGCTTATCTTGCTCCAACTGCAAGATCTTCATGCTGTTGTAAGCTGTATGTAACAAAATTTTGTTTTGTATACACCCTGTGTATACAAAATGGCATTAAAGTTTGTCTACATCTAAGCCTGACGAAGACCATTGGCTGGAGACTAGCTTTGTTGCGGGCACAAAATGGACAGAAATACATTGTCGATGCGAATAGCCAGAGAGATTTGTTCCTCCAGAGATTTAGAATCCCCTCTGCATTCTAGTTCTTCCTTGATTCTTTCATTCGTTCAGCTTTCTTTAATGCGTCAGGGTTCCAGGCCGAAGAGGAACCCTGAAGAAGACAAATTTCAACAAGAAAGCCATTCTTGGTTTACGACTTTGGCTGGAATACCATCAAGGGTAAAAGAGAGATGATCCTTCGCCTCCTTAAATACATGCTAGTCCTCTTTACTGAGACATGTTCTCAGGTGTCCAGCTCACTCACACCAGTAAAAACAGCAAAACCCCAGGAACCTTAACATTTACGGCGACCCTAAACATACACCCAGAAGCTACTGTGGAACCGATAAGACCGGTGCATATTTATGTGCTAAAATGGCCTGGTCAAAGCGCCATGCCTTCAGACAATTTAAAATCTGTGTCAAAAGCTTAAAAGAAAAAGTCAGTTTGATGGATGGGGAGGGGAAATGATTTTCGAATGTACGCTGCACTTAACAGGTCCTTAACTGTAAAATAAAAGATTACTGTGCAAAATTTAACTTCATAGTTATCCTGAAGACATTCTTATTTCAAACGGCTTTTTAATACTTCAATCTACTTTTTATGGTGTATTACTGTGTTTTGGTTTTTATTATAATTTGTGAACTGTTTTTAACCACCTATTCTTAGCACTTTGATATTTTATTTCAAATGCAACATCCATTATGAAACCAATTTATTTTTATTATTAGTTATGAAGTAATTGTGTTTTGTAGCACATAAATCCAAGTGACATTAATTTCAGTATGAGAAAGTATGAATCTTTAGTCTAATCTTCCCAAGTTATTGTCTTCTTACAGGAGGTGCAGGTCGTCCAGGTGATAAAAATCCTCTCAAAGAGCTCAGATCTCTGACGCTGAAGCTCCTGGACGCCTCCCAGCTGCCACCATGGGAACCGTTCTGTCTCTGTCCCCCAGCTACCGGAAGGCGGCTCTCTTCGAAGACGGCTCTGCTACTGTGGGTCACTACACCGCCGTGCAGAACAGCAAGAACGCCAAAGACAAGAACCTGAAGCGCCACTCGCTTATAAATGTGTTGCCATGGAAGCGGATTGTGGCGGTGTCAGCCAAGAAGAAGAGCTCCAAGAAAGTGCAACCCAATGGCACTTACCAGAACAACGTGTCCCACCTGAACAATGAGAACCTGAAGAAGTCGCAGTCCTGCGCTAATCTGTCCAGCTTCACCCAAGATCAGAGCAGCCCAGCTCTCAGCAAGGGCTCCAACAACACATCCTCAGTCAAGAAGGCCCCCCTAACTAACTCCAATGTGGCCCCAGGGACCCCTAAGAGGGTTATTGTCCAGGCCTCCACCAGCGAACTGTTGCGCTGCCTCGGGGAGTTCCTGTGCAGGCGCTGCTACCGGCTGAAGCATCTCTCTCCCACCGACCCGGTGCTTTGGCTGCGCAGTGTCGATCGCTCCCTGTTGCTGCAAGGCTGGCAGGACCAGGGCTTCATCACTCCTGCCAACGTGGTCTTTGTCTACATGCTGTGCCGTGATGTGGTCTCCTCTGAGGTCGCCACAGAGCATGAGCTGCAGGCTGTGCTCCTCACCTGCCTCTACCTGTCCTACTCCTACATGGGGAACGAGATCTCCTACCCGCTTAAGCCTTTTCTGGTGGAGAGCTCCAAGGAGACTTTCTGGGACCGCTGCCTCTCCATCATCAACCTGATGAGCGCCAAGATGCTCCAGATCAACTCTGACCCCCACTATTTCACTCAGGTGTTTGCCGACCTGAAGAACGAGAGCCAGAAGGAGGAGGAGAGGAGCCGCCTGCTCATCGGCCTGGACCGGTGAGGGGATGCCGGGGGGGGAGAAGGTTTTAGGGAACAATGGGGAGGGGGGGTAAACTCTCATCTGGCATTTTGACACCTTTTCAAGATGATCAGTGATGCTATTTATTCACTTCTGTCCAAACTGCTGATAAGCCAGGATACTGCAGAGTGTTTCATATTTGTATAAACTAGTTTTGACATTTTATCCAGTATTTGCATATATTGAAAGGATAACAATGCTCCCAGGGCACTGGGCTTTTTGCTTGTAAATGTCAGGGCAAGATTCTATTTTCAAACTTGCTAAGGATGTAAACCCAAGAATGAATGCTTTTTAAAAAAAACTAATATACAGGATTGTGAACAAATGATTCCTGGATTCTTTACATTTTGCTTTCTTGTAATCTTTCAGTCTTTCGCAGACTTTCTCAGAGTAAGAAAAGGACACTTTTTGGCCTACATGCAAAATATGGTTGAACTTCAACACTACGTATCAGGCTGATGGGTGATTTTAGGTTGAGTTGAGCTTCACCTTCCACCAGGAACACCTAGAGATAATGCTGAGATTTCATCCACACTGAATATATTTTAATATCTGTTTTTAGCAAAACACCAGTCCAATGGGGAGTGTTGGTGTAGTGCAGGGGTGGGCGATTCCAGTTCCTGAGGGCCGGTATCCTGCCACTTTTAGATGTGCCTTTGGTTCAAAGAACCTGAATCAAGTCATTAGATGATTGAGAGAACCCTGGAGGAACTGACTTCCTACTGAGGAGGTAACTCAACCATTTGATTCAGGTGTGATGGACCAAGGATGGATCAAAAAGTTGCAGGATATCAGCCCCCGGGAACTGGAAGTGCCCACCCCTGGCTTAGTGGTTGGAGCAGCGTGCTTGTGATCTGAGAAGGTTGCAAGTACTCAGTTTGATCCCCACAGCCTGCACTCTGGGTCCCTGAGCAAGACCCGAAACCCCATACTGCTTCCTGTGCTCCACACAATGGCAGCCCACTGCTCCCCAAGGGGTTGGGTTAAATTGCAGTTAATTTCTCCACTGTTTTTTTATACCCCGCTCCTAAAGTTCAATTTCTATCTTTTTCTATTTCAATGATTTATATAAGAAGTTTCTCCACTATGGAAGGGCAAAGTTTAACTCTAATCTGTTCTATTCAATTTGATTCTATACTAACGGGACGGGCCTCCTACCAGATGACTTTAATTGGACCTGAAGCCTGTATGAAACCAAAAAAGGTAATAGCCAACGAGCTACTAAACACAAAAACGCATGTCTCATCCTCAAAGATGTGACTTCTAGCTACCAGTACAGGAATTATTCACTCAGTTTTCCACCATCCACATTTTTTATAAACAAAGTGTATAATCTTCCCCGGAGAAGTTTTAAAAGACCTTCAGAAGGTCCAAAGAACTTTTGAAAAAGATCATTTAAATCATTATCAGGCAGTTGGATTCCTTCAAGGCAAAATGTAAAGAAATTAGAGATGATTTAGAAGCACTGTATATATGTTGAAAAATGCCAGATTTGGGTGAATTCTTTACCAAGTGTTAGATGACACCACTTATTTAAAATACATAAAAATAGGGTAAAATGACAAAAAAAAAAAACAATACATGAAAGGAAGCTGCAGCATTGAATGTGGACAGGACTGAAGCTGCAGTAGCCCACCAGTGACTTTCTGACTGTTTGACGATGTGATGTGCACTGCCTACTGCAGGAGGGTGAGGGCCATCGCCTGACTGGCTTTCTTCACGCTCCACGGGTGAACAGGCATCCCGGCTGCCTCTATGGAACATCCCCTCCACTGACACGGACGTTTTTCTTGTTTCGCTGCGATGCGTAGCTGACCATCAGAAGACAGAAAGGTCTCGATCTGAGCGGAGACGGATTGAGAGTTTGGATTTTTTTTGGGGGGGGGTTCTAAAACTGGACGAACAGGACCAGTTCTGCTTTCTCAAACTTTTGATAAAAAAGCTAGATAAAATAAAAAATACTGGGTGATGAATATCGTTTGCTCAGAAAGACTTTCTTTGTTTGAAAAAAAAGAAAAAAAACAAGAAAAGAAAACAGTATCATGGATGTTTTGCTCCTCAGAGGCTCTTTGCTTTTATCTCCAACAAGTTTTCTTTTCTACTTAGAAATGTAACATTTTGCACGTGTGCCATGCAACTTTATGAAGCCTCCAGGAGTTGTTATTATTATTATTATCATTATGGTTATTCTTCCTTTTTACTTGATTTGCAAATTTGACTGCATCTGCGTTAGAGAATGCTGTGAACAAAGTGACTAGTTTTATTTATCTCTGCTTGCTAAAAAAAAAAAGGCTATTTATTTACCAGGGAAAACATTTCTTTTTGTACTTTTTTGTCAACAGTTTGCATTGCAACCACTCTTGTGCTCATGCTTCAGCGTTAAAAATGTTCTTACAGTGCCATATCATTGATTAAACCTCTTAGATACTGAGGTAGGTTTTCAGCAACTTATACCGACATAACTTATTGCCATTTAGGTATTTATTTATATATTTATTTATGTGGGCACACTGAGTCAGAAGAAAGGGAAGGGTGTTAAGAGGTGGAGATTATTGGTGCAGCAGGCTAGCTGATATTTGCTTGGAATGAAGATTGAACTGGTTTAATTATCTGTTTTTGGACCCATTCATGAAAACCATTGTTTAATCTGACCACCATTGATATGGCAGCCTTGGTGTTACCCTGCCACAAAAACATTTTAATATACCCAACCTGGTTCCACACACATAAGAAGCAGGAGCTTATATATTTGTAGATGTGCTACTGAAAACATCTTGTGTGAACCAGTGTCTCCTGAGCATAGGGACCATCGGAGTATAGCGATTATGCTACACTTTACCAAACAGGATTCCTTTTCTTCTGTAAACTAGGAGAAACAAATGGATGGGCTTCTTATCGTCCACCAGGAAATAAGAACTGAAGGTTAAAAAAAGCCTCAAATTGACAATTGAAAATATTGTTTCCTCTCTCAGCTTAAAATGTGCCATGTTTCTTCACTTGCATTGTTCACTAGTTGTTTATAAGCTTATGAAACATTAAAAAAAAGACTAAATTGATAGTTAAAATACTTCTGTCGGATTCTTTTCTGTATCTTGTTGTTTGTAGATAAAATGGTGATTCAGAAATTCAAAAACATTTGCTCAGTGAGCTGCATGTGTGCGCGAATGAGTGGATGAGTGAGTGAAAATGGCAGCGTTTTGTTTGTACAGAATAATGTGTTGTTTTCTTAGAAGGGTAAGAAGAAAACAGTAACCAGACACATCTTGGTGGGATAAAGGTGAAAAAAACTGTTTAATAAAGTCATTCTTTTTTTTTTTTTTTAAAGACAAAAAAAGCAGTCGCTGTAATCTACACTTTTTTTAGTATGTTTCAGCTTATTTTAATTTATTTTTGTACTGTGATGAAAAAAATAAAATGCACTGATCGTTCAAGTTTGTCTTTTGTAATTTCTTCTGGTGACGTCCTTTATCTACACTGGAAAAACAACCTAGAAACAAGTAAACATTTCTTAAATTAACTGTATTTGTCCTTAATTTGAGTATTTAAATGAGATAGTTTGCCAATGGAATGAGCATTTTTACTCTTAAAAACAGATAATTAGATAATATGCACTTGAAATAAAACAATGCAATTGTGTTTTCTTATTTTAAGTGTAAATCGTTTTGTTCCATTGGCAAAATGTCTCTTTTACCTCCTCAATCCAAGAACAAATGCAGTTATTTTAAGAAAAAAATGACTTATCTAGATTTAGATTTTTTTCAGTGTACCCCTCCCAGAGTTGTGCTTTGTGCAAAAATGTTGGGCCTACAGCGCTGTGGAAAAGTATTGACCCCCTTACAGTTTTACTTGCTAGAATGCTTCAGTTGATCAAACATTTTTGATATGAGGCAAATATAACCTGAGTGAATACAAAATACAGTGCCTAGCTGATGATGTTCTTTATGAAAGGAGAAAAATATCCAAACAACTTGGATCTACGTATGCGTATTTGGCGCGGTC
>NW_015150471.1:2406294-2417244 GCF_000732505.1 Cyprinodon variegatus
TTACCAATTGAAGCATTATAATAGAATGACTATGCTGTGATCATAAAGGGATGGACATGGTCAGCAATAATACTCAGGTAGGCTGTTGGGTTGACACAATGTTCAAGTGGTAATAAGGGGCCAAAAGTTTACCAAGAAAATATCCTCCACAGCATTATACCACCACCACCAGCATGATCTGTTGATACACTAGAAAAACAATCTGAAAATAAGTAAAAAATTCTTAAATTAAGTGTTTTTACCTTTAATTAAGTAGGTAAATGAGACAAATGCATTGTCGTATTTCAAGTGTATATTATCCAATTATCTTATTTTAAGAGTAAAAAAACTCATTCCATTGGCAAACTATGTAATTTACCTGCTCAAATTAAGGGTAAATACACTTAATTTGAGACATTTTCACTTATTTCTAGATTGTTTTTCCAGTGTGCAGTGAGGGTTGAGCTTTTCGACTTGAACCTTTCTCTTATTTCTCATTTCACCCACATACACACATCGCCAAAATTCTTGGTACCGCTTGTTTAATGAAAAAAAACACAAAAAAAAAAAACACAATGGTCACAGAAATAACTTTAAACTGGTAAAAATAATAAAAACAAAAAATAACAAATGAGAGTCAGACATTGCTTTTCAGCCATGCTTCAGCAGAGTCGACTTAGATCGCCTTCGGCTCAAACTGTGATGAATGATGAGATCTGACACTAATGTTCTTTGAGGTTGAAGTTCACCTCTAATCTCTTTAGAAGTTTTTCTGGACTCTTTTGTTACCATTCATATTATGCGTCTCTTTGATATGTCATCATTTTTCCTCCTGTACAACCAGAGCTCTGTCTTTTTTAGGGGGAAAGAAAGGGCCCAAAGCAACACTGCAAAAAATGGAAATCTAAATAAGTCATTTTTTCTTAAACTAAGCGTATTTGTTTTTTAATTGAGGAAGTAAGTGAGACACTTTGCCAATGGAACAAGACAATTTACATTTAAAATAAGAAAAAGCAACTGCATTGTCTTATAACAAGTGCATATTATCTAATTATCTTATTTTAAGAGTAAAAATACTCATTCCATTGGCAAATAATCCCATTTACCTACTAAAATTAAGGGTACATACACTTGATTTAAGAAATTTTAACTTATTTCTAGATCATTTTTGCAGTGAAAGGACCACTAATTGTGATAGTTAAAAGGAAAAAAGAAATCTCCGGTTATTCTACATAAAACTTAGAAAGCAAAATTCATCATTATAGTTTGCTTATATTGAATTCAAGCAGTTAATCCAAGAGAGCCACAAATACTGAGATATTAACCAAAATATGAACGCCACACAAGGGTTAAGAACATTTAGGCGAATCACACCTGAGGGGTTTATAGTTACTGTTAGTAAAAGTTATAAAGTAAGAGAAAAGTGTCACAGAACATATAAAAAGCTCTGAACGTTTTAAGTTTTTACCTAATTTTATCGCCTTTTAAGAAAATTATTAGCTGAATGGAACATTCCCATTTAAAGGTTAGCATTGTTAGCCTCAATGCACCGACTGCTTTATGAAAGGCCTTTTTATTTAATGAATATCATCCATAATTTTGTACATTTGAGGTGAGATTTGAAAAAAGGGCACAGTAGAGACAAGGCTGTTTTTTCTCCATTTATTTCCTGTTATATAAAATCCATAATTGGCACCAATTAAAGCAGGTGGATCCTCAAGTCTTGATGCTGTTGCATAAATCACCTACTGATAGTTTGGCTTTTTGTCATCTCTTGGTTAAACGGCTGTTTTTGGGTAAGTTAAAGTTGTTCTCTATACTTTAGAAACAGCAGCTGGCCTTGGAAGTTTTACATCAATTACACATCAAGCTTTGCATTGATTATAAATGAGGCAGAGACTCAGAAGCAGCTACTGAAGCAAAACAAAATTTATTTATAAACTGATTAATTCAATATTTTTCATTGTGGAACATCATAAACAGCCGATTCTGAATAATAAAAAAACAACACAGAGTTACAGCATTTCCCTTTAGTTTTACTTGCATTGTAACCCATTTTCTATATGTCTTATGGAAATATTACAAAATATAAATTTAATCTTAAAATAGGCACATACTGAAGGAAAGGTGCATACGCTGATTTAACTTAAAGCAAATGAGAGCAGAAATCACTGAGAAAATGTAATAAAATATAATTTGGCTGACATGGAAGGGTTGAAAACATGAAGCAAACTTAAAAATCCTAAAGCACAGAACGGTGAAAAACATAGTGGAAAAACAAAGATGACATTCATATTTAGACAGTTCTATCAAGACATAATAAGATGCCCTTTGATTTTTTTTTTTAAACTATGTTCATCATCAACAAAACGTCAAAAACAATTAAAATATTAATTTTTTCTTCAAAAATAAATCAACGGAAATAACTCTGTCAATGCTGCATATTTTTTCCCCCTTTAAAGAATAACATTCTGTATGGATCATAAGCTATTTTTCAGAAGGTACTTTGGGCGGAGTGAAGAATCTGGGAAGTTTTGAAAGTACTGTGTATGAATCTGAAAGATCTCGTTATTTGCTGTAATTTATTACTCAAATTTTAAACTTTCGCAATCTCCAAAAGTGGTTGTGATTATTAGTTATTGTGGCTTTTTGTAGTTCTTTAAAAGTTCCCTTAGGCTTTGGCTGCTATTTGCAAGTTTTCAGTCCAGTTTTGTACCAACCCATCATTTTTTTTACAATCACGTGCTTAAGAAATAAAAAGTAGACATGTGAGGGACAAAATTAATTGTGTCAGACAAAAAAAAAAAGAAAATAAAAATAAATTTAGTGAAGAAAACAAAACCTGAAAATCAGATCTTAAACATCTGACAATCGTTCTTTTATCCTTCAGTTCCTCAAATTTACACCAAGTATTCAGTCAATAGGTGTCAGAGAATCAAACAAAAACAACAAAATAAAACCAATTTCCCTCTAAAGAACTGTGTACTAATTAGTTTTTCATAGATTAAGGAGAAGAAATTGGACCAAACCCTGTTTTTTGACAATTTGATAATAAAAATGTCTGAAACAAACTATTGAATAAATATGCAGCAAAAAAACCAAAGAAACAAACTTTAGACCACAGGAAGAACTGCTGATAAAATTCTGCAATAGAAATTGGCCCACAGAAGGAAAAACATCAATGACGTAAAATGAATGACTGAAATCTTTTGCACAGTACTGTAGATATTTTTTCCAGAGTGTTGTTAGCCTGCATATTTTCAAAATACTTAAAATGATAAAACATATATTTGTAGCCATATTAATTGTGTGCTTTAGGTCAGCAAAATAACAGAAAAAAAAATGTATATGCGATAATATAGATGAATGTCAATGATAAGTGATAACTTCTGAAATAGCTAGGTCTAGGTTTACTTGAATATAGATTACAGGTAGTGAAAAGTCCTTTCAAATACTGGAGTCTTAAATATTTTTTGCTATATTTAAAAAAATAAGTGAAAAGAAAAAACTTTCAGCTAGAAGCCTGTCCTTGTGTGAGCTAATATTTACTGGATAGGGTGATAAATTAGTGATTAACTGTTCAGCTCTAACCTGCATTCATCTAAAGGGTGCATTGGGATATCCCCATTCACATCCCACTGCTGTTTTTTTTAACTTTTACACTAAAACCTAAAGTACATGATAGAGAAAAACAAAAAAAAGAAAGCAAAAACCCTGTGTGAGCTGCTGGACAGTCGGCTGACCCGTTTTGGGCCAGGAGGCAATAATCTAACAGCAGGAGTCGTGTGCAGACATGCAATGACGGAGAGAGGAGAGGCAGGGAAGCAGAAATGAGGCTTTGTTCACCAAACCCTCTTTGGCCTGGAGAGAGAGAGGCTGTAGTAAGAAACGACACAAAGTCCATCCTAATGATGAGCCGAGCGGAGAGGAGAACCCTGTGGGTGAATTCCACGCTGGGGGACATGCAGAGCTGCACTGTTTTAGTCCACACAGACAGAAACACACAGCTTTGATGAACGTCTAACAAAACCCACACCTCTTTCTAGATTTACACTTTTCAAAACAGGTCTTTCCCGTCTCAAAGCGCTTCATCAACAAACAGTGCAGCAGATTAAAAATAGCTCTTCAAAATACATTCTCAAAGTAATTTAGAAAAAATAAAAACCTTCATACAACACCCAGGGAACCAAACCAGAAAACTCAGTCTGGAGGACAAAAAAAAGGGACTTTCTCTGTTTAGTCATTTATCTAACAACATTTGGCTTCATTTTGTCTTTTTTTTGTAATTCCCTTTTAAACATCTAGAAAAACAAGATAACATTTTTGAAAAAAAAAAAAACCCTTCAATCATCTAGAACATTTTTCCCATAAGATTATTTTTCACAAGAACAAAGATCAGGAATAAATATTTTATCTCAGTTATTTTTTTTAGGATATTAGGAGCTCAAATCTCTGCTCTGGCTGTTCAATCAGAGAGTGAATTTAAATAATGAGCTAATGAGTTTGTAAATATGTGCTGAAAATGGCATTAACTAATGTTTAATGAAACCAGATTACTGCAAACTCTGGATCGCTTGTCATTTTTAAAGCTTTTGCACTGTATGTTTTTTATACCCCGCTCCTAATCGCATACCATTTCTTTCCTCCTGACATTCTTGTTGTTGAAATGTGTTAAAAAAACACATTCTGTAATTAACTAACACCATAGCAAAGTGATGACTTTAGCACAACTGACACCTTGCAGAAAATAAACCACCTGAAATCACATGGATTGTGTTATTTGGGTTTCCAAACTTTGAGAAAAGTAAAAGTAAAGTCTGACTGAGGAAAGCTTTCCAAATGTGTCCAGCTCTGTCTTTTTGGTCCAAGTGTCGAGCTTTGAGCTACTGAACGATCTGAGAGAGGATAACCTGTATCTTTATTTACATAAAAACGATGTCCATCTCTCTAAAGAATGTTTTTCTTTCTGGACCATATCAAACTCCTCTTCCAGAAAACCACTGAAAGCCATGATCTGAAAATAAATGAGTGGATTGAAGCTCAGTTTAGAAGCTTGAGTTCACAAAGGATTAGACAGTTGGCAAGGTTACTATTACTAAACCAAAGCATTTACTTTTAAAGCTGCAGAGAACAAAAGTTATTTTATAATTTGGTTAATCTGCTACCTGTAATTTCGCTTTTGCTAAGCATTAGTTTAAAAAGTAAACGGACTACATTTCCTGGCCTTAGTTGCACTGGTGCTGTAAAACCCTATTTGCATGCACAGCAACAGATGCATTATTAAATACCAACATGCTTCATATAATAGGACGTCAAGAATATGCTCAACACATTCTGCCAAACATCCTGCTATGAAAATTAAGACTTTGAGTCTGATAACATTTAAGTAAAGCAAATATTTCATCATCTCCTGCAGGTAGGGAAACTCTTTGATAGCACTGATATATTCTGAACGCATGAATGGTGCACATTAAAGCAGATAAAAAACAACCACCTTCATTTTTTAAGAGTTCCGGTTTGAGGTGAATAATTTATGGAGCGGCAGGGATAATAAAATCCCTTCAAACCTTTGGATTTTGATGACATTGTGCAACAACTGTGGGTGTAGCAAATAATCTGCTCTCTCCTTGATTAACACTAATAAGTATGCAACAAACTTCATATTGCACAAACAAATCAAATCAAATACAGATTTTAACCAAAGCTACCGTTCCCCTTTGGTGAATAATAAGTGCATTTTGTTATAAATCTGTTCAACTGATCATTCTTTTTTTAACTACACTAATACAAATAAATTTGGCTTAGGTTAAAGAATCAATCCAAGAGTAGAACTACTTTGTCACATCAACAGCAGCTCTGTAAATCAAAAGAAATATAATCTTCATTATAATCTCAGAATGGCTGGGAGCATTTATAACGTTTTTCTTCTTTGGCCCGTTTTAGTTCCCAGGAACAGCCAGGATGTACCCGGCTCGGCTCTTGGTGAAGTCCGGATGTGACTGGTTGATCTTTGGCTCGACCACGACCGTGCACTTTCGTCCATTCATGCTGCACTGGATTGGACTGGAAATGTTCACCTGCAGCTTCCTCTTCTCACTATGAAAACAACAGGAAATGGAGGCATGAATAATTATTAAGTATGGGAAGAAAAAGATGAAACGATGAAGCCAAAAACATTGAAAAATGAACATTTAGTCCAGGGGTCTGCAACCTTTCATATCCAAAGAGCTATTTTGCTTCAAGTACGACCAAGTCGAAGTTGTTTAGAGCCGCAAAATATAACAACACTTTACAAAAAAACAAAAAAACTATTTATTCTTTTTATTATATAAATGAAATTTTAAAATAATATCACCGTAATACACATAATTCCTACATTAATTCAAAGAAAAATTGCACTTAAAACAGATTTCTGGTTCTTTTATTATCATTCATTAATTCTGGTATTCATTATAGTACATTATTTAACTCTTTACATACATTTTAAGAGCCGCTGGAGATGATCCAAAGAACCACATTTGGCTCTGGAGCCGCAAGTTGCAGACCCCTGATTTAGTCAGTCATTTCCAGCCATCATGAAAGTTTTCCTTGTAAGTTTAAGAAGTTTACCAACCAATGATCAAAATAATACTTTTTTTTTTTACCTCATTCTGCCACCAAGCACAGCGAGAACCTAACAGCCATCATGACATTTATGCATCACCATGGTAACGCTCATAAAGCTGAAAACCAAAGAAAACTCATCCCTGATCAATCCCTGCAGAGGTGATGTCCCAAGGAACGGCACATAAATATGTTTTATTTAAACAGATCAAAAACATCAGCTGCTGTGATGATTTGATGAACTAACTATCAGAAGAGCTCACTTTGTCTTTAGACCACCCTAAAAAAATGTCTTAAAAAAAAGCCTAAACAAAAGTTCATCAAGAACGCTTAAAAGATATCAAAAAGTCTTATTTAATTAATTAACATATAAACTAGGGTTGTCACGATACTAAACTTTTCAATTCAATACCGATACTAAGGAAAATATTCGATACTCGATACCATTTTCGATAGCACAAGGATAAAAGCAAAGACTCCAAAATTCTACAGAAATATTTTCATTAATAAACAAAATCCAATAAATAAATACAATAAACAATAAGAACAATATTTTGAGCTTTTGTTCTTTGCACAATATTAAGCAAGCTTGATAAAAAAATTTAAATTAAGTGTTCCTTTCTTGGCTATGCTTTGCAGACATAACATTAAAAAAAAAATAATTCTCAGCAGCCCCAACTGTTACAAAAAATGCCTGAAACTGAAAAGTGCACAGAATTATTCAATCACACAGTGTTTAGAAAGTGCATTTTCCTCTATTCGGCACTTTAGATAAATGACTGTTTAGGTGCCACTGGTGGTGGCACTGTATCGATACTTTTGAAAATGAGTATTGTATCCGGATACAACGTTTCAGTATCTATATTTTTTTTTAGTATCAATACTTTTGACAATCCTAATATAAACTTCATTTCAGGAGCTCCGAAAACATTCCAGCAGTTACCTCAAAAAATAACAATACAGCAGAGAGGCGCCCCATAAAAATACTTCATGCTTTAATAATAATTCATACTTATACCTTGTTAAATTTTAATCTTATTTTCTTATATACACACACGCCTAGGTCCGTAAGTTAAATCAATGTCATATCACTTCATTATAAGTGTCACCATAGCAACATGCCAACCAGCCATTTCAGGTGAATATGAAGCATGGAGGCTAGGTATCCTGACAACGGTTGGTTAGCATAAAAATAAATCCAATGGAGGCCAACAAAAATGGTTTCTATATTTAAACATAATATTAATCAGAAAAGCAATCGGAGAACGCAGAGCTTCACCAAGCAGCAAATTATGTCCCATACTGCGATTTCCACCTATAGCTCAAACTCACACATGATCTGGATCATTGTCAGAATTTAAATAAATTGTACCTTGGTATGAGATCCACCTTTGGTAAAAGGTTCTTTAAAATAATTTCATAAATGTATAAATAAGGCACACAGCATGTGTCTGCAGCCTCTGGTGTCTGTTCTGCTCATGTCTTCATTCACTCTGCTTTATTGTTTGATCAGAAGATCAAGAATTTGAGTGAGGCATGGCTGACCTTTCCTGGGTTTTTGTTTTCAGTTTAATACCTCTGGACTTTTTTGAGTTTGATGCTGAAGCTGTCAATAGTCACTGCTGCCACCCTCTGGTTTAGGGTGGAACTGCTTATTCTGCTAAATAATGTTAAAGAATCCTTAAAAAAGATTCCCGCATTCGAATTATGATGTGGATCATCACCAAAATGCATTGAATTGTTCCTTAAACTGAGGTGCATCTTTGGAAAAAATTCATTAAAATTTGTTCATAACTTTTAAAGTTATGACGGACGGACAGACCAACAAACACAGAAATTCGACTAAAAACCTAACCTTCTTGGCAGAGATAATTAATCAAATATTTTACAAGTGGATTAAACAACGTGAAGCTGTACATTTCCCAGTTTTAATGTAGCCAGGAGCTCATTTTGCTCGTTGTGGTGTTTTATACTACGCATTATGCATGCGTAATGCATGTAATGCACACCTCCTCATTGTTTGAGCCATACACAGTGCAGTAATTATATTCATTAAAAAAAACTTTAAAAATTACATTTACTCAATTTAGGTTTTTAAATTTTTTTTTTTTTTTATTTAGTTCAACATTTAATGGCATAATAGTATATTTAATGTCTCACATTATTTATTTCATAATATATTTTGGCCCTGAAGATGCAGGAAAAGGTCCAGAGAGTTATTAGACAACCTTTATTTAGAGACGCACAGAAACGATACCTGGATCTGATATTGGTCCAATATCAACTACTTAGCTGGATTGGATATGGAGGTCCAATCCAGTGCCCTTTACATGGAAGAGTTATTTCTTTCTTTTTGCTTCTCTTTGCTTATTTGTAAATGAATAATATCAAGTTGTTACTTGGTTACCTTTTTTCTAACAATGTTTATGTCTAGGCTAAAGCCTTCACTCACACGGTGAGATATATGGCTCATTCATTCATTAAACAGTTAAACCGGATCAGTATTGGCCGATATTCTGAGCCCAGGTATCGGATTGGATCTATGCATCTCCATTTTTATTATTCATCCATCCAATTTCTGACACGCTTAATCCCAAGTGAGGGGTGCTGGTGCCTATTTGGATGGGGTCCACCCTGGACAGGTCGCCAGTCCATCGCAGGGCAACACAGAGACAAACAGGATAATCAACCATTCACACACTCACACCTAAGGAGGATTTAGAGAAACCAATTAACCTAACAGTCATGTTTTTGGACTTTGGGAGGAAGCCGGAGTATCCGGAGAGAACCAACGCATGATCAGGGAGAACATGCAAACTCCATGCAGAAAGATCCTGGGATTATCATCGTAAAATATTCTAGTAAAGCCTTGCAAATTACAGGAATATATGTGGGTGTATATTAGTGGCTATGATCAAAGGGAGCAGGATTGTGTAAGAGAATAACATCATTTATGAAGGATGACACCTGTGAACCCTTACTGTGTTTTTTGTTAACCCTCTGAGTGCATGTTTAGAGACTATGAACCTTCCGCCTCTAAGGGCTGAAAAACTGAATAAGTGTAGAAGTCATCCAGGGGAGATGTGAAAAGAACGACCTATCCTGTGTTTCTGGACCAGAGAGCAGCAGTGGCCGGGCTTTTAGTGGCTGTCAGAGCCAGTTAGACCTTCTCTAGGTGAACTGGGGCTTTGCCTCATTTGCTCTTAAACAGGATCGATGGAGAGACTCAGCCAGTGAGAATAAAATGTGTAGGAATTGTGGGGAAGCTGAGGCAGACAGAAATGCGAGATGCTGTTAATGTGATGGAGACTGAGAAGATGACTGTGATAATTGCTCTCTGATTTAGGAGGAGCGGGTGTAGGAAGTGATGTAAATATAAAGCTGCAGGGCATGGAGGGCTGAAAGCATGATAAATAAATATGCATCTGATTCCATTTGGTGAAGTATCCGTTTTGACACCATTTTCTGGTGACACAGTTAATAATTATGTAAAATTAATTTTGATTTTCATTCTGTCCCCATTTCATCTTAACTGAAAATATCAGTGGTGAACCTGCTGAATCTGACTTGTTGTATGAAGATAGCATTATAAACAAGGCTTTTCTGCCCACGCTGCACTCCTCTGCAGAGCATGTGCAGCTCGGCTTATCCAGGGTGGAAAGGCTCAGGGTAGCGCCGATGCTGGTTTCCATAGAAACCCCCTGTGAACCCAACTCCCCCATCTGTCATGGCTGCCAACCAGCCAACGGCACTGTTTGTGAGAGTGCTCTCTCTCTCTCTCTGCTCCTGTGTGCATCGCTCATCTCCGTCTCGTCTCACTGTGCTGCTGGAATGCCAGAGGGAACGATGTGCTGAGCGGAAGGTGTGGAAGGTGAAAAACACCGAAATGTTCCCGTCAAAATCACCTAACAAAACAGCTCACATCTCCGATCCAAAAATAAGCAAAGAAGCAGCACTAAACACTTCCTCTCTAAACAGAAGATATGGCAGCAGTTTAGTTTTAAGTTCAGCGACTGGCTCTTACTACCTAGAACCGGCTCCAGCCAGCCGGACCTCCCTCCCCCCTGAGGGCAGACTTGGTCCATCATTGGATGGCCTCTCTGACTGGAAAATCAATTCTTTCCTTTACTCCAACCCCCTGCCCCCTGAACGATCGCATGTGTCCGTCTTTGCCCTTCAAGCCATGCGAGTCCAAGATCACTTTTTCTCCCAAGGTAGTTCTCTTTGTGTGGACAGAAAGAAGCTAGAGAGAGAGAGTAGGTAAAAACGAAATTTGGCAAGAAAGAAAAATTAAAGGCTGAATGTCAGCTCATCCTTCATACCTCATTCTTGGTCAAACAACCAGTAGATTATTGGGTTTAATGCAAT
>NW_015150471.1:2418398-2422697 GCF_000732505.1 Cyprinodon variegatus
ATGTGACTTCCCTACAACTTTAAACACATTTAGCCATAAACACAAACGTATGAATAAGAAGTTAATTCAAACAAAAAGGGCGAAGCAGAAATACATGCAGTTTCACACAAAATCAAATTGACAAATTAGATCATACTGTATTTGGGTCCTTTTAAAAAGTTTTCTCAGATCAATAATTTAGAGGTAAGTAAGCAGAACTCTTATGTAATGCAAAGACATATATAACTATTACTGTCCGAACAAAAAAGAAAATTATTAAAGCCCTTAAGTATAGTTATTTGTTTGTTTTTAGTATGGTATTATTAAATAACAGTTTTTGGCACCAGAAGAGAAAAATCTACTTTCTTGAAGAACAGTAGTAGCTAGGTTACCTGCCCTGCTTTTTGTCTCTTTATTTTAAATATGTCCAGTGGTGGATGGGTTGGAATTTGTTGAATAATACATAAAAAAATGGTTAAATAGAAAAAATGTATTGATTTTAAAATAAGTCTAAAAACATAAAAATCCAAGGTTGGTAAAAGGGGGGGAAAGAGGCAGTGGGGGTTATTTTCAGGTCCATTAATACGTCATTTTCTGAGTCATCCCTCTAACTGAGTACCTGAATGTCCCGCAAGCTGACGGCTGCTAAAAAAATCATGAGTGCTGCAGGTAGGAGAGGGTAATGGCACTCTGGAAAACAGAAGTTTGCTCTGACCCAAGTGAAATATTTTGTTACATCTGGGTGAGATAATATTTGTGAATAAATCTCACAGGTCGACTAAAAAAGATTTCAAATCTCCTTTATGTTTCACCACCAAATATAAACACCTTGAATCTCTTAAAAAGAAATAAAAGGACCGGCATCAATCAGGAGAAAACATACTTTATATAGAACTAGAAACCACCCTGCACAGATTACATAAAAAAAACAATTAAGTGTTTCAGAAGATATCTGCAGTGGATTTATAGCGTCATTACCTCTGGACCTGTTGTCCTTTGGTTTTATTAAAAGAACCATTTTTAAGAATATTTGTGTTTTTTGTTTTAATGAGTTGTGCAGTACCAAACCTGTTTTCAAGATTTTCAACAAAGATTTTGAAAGCTCAATTTATTTGTTTTCCTTTTGTGGAGATTTCCTATCTAAAGCTCAAATTGCTACAGATGCTCATTTCTGTATGTTCATGCTTTCTGTATTCCATTCATCTTTTTTTCTAACTTCCTGCAGCCCTCCTTTATGTCACTTAAAAATGCAATCAGCACTAGACCTGACAGAAAGAAACCTGTTCCTCTCACTATGACACTTTCTGTGTCTCACATGGCTGCTTTGCGTGTCTCACATCCTCCTCTGTGCTGCATTCACACTGAGGAACAAATGGCACCATGCACTCAGCAACACAAACTCACACCTACATAAAAACTAAAAATAATCCAGAGCAGCAAATAGGTGGAACAGTTCTTGTCCCTGATAATCATAAAACAGACAACCTGATTTAAATCGGCTCGCTAGATGAAACTACACACTCTGCCCCAGTTAAAAGTAGATGTCGTTTAGGTGGGTTCAAACTGTGAAAATTGCCAGAGAGGCTGTTTGACTGCATCACTTTAATTAGCATGACTGTGCCTTAGACCTGTGCAGTTTTCACGGAGCTGCAACTTGCAAATGTCATGGGTAAAAAATGGTAATAAAGAGGTAGAAAGTGTTTTAAAAAAAAAAAAATCAAAGGGAAAAGTATATTTATTGTAAGAGGGTGGATTTCTGCAGATTTATCTATGAGTGAAACATGTTTTAATCCAAAAATACAAAAGATGTTGTAATTTTAATGATAGAAAAAGCTAATTTAAGAGGAGAGTATGGCTGGAAGGAAGATCTCTATATAATTTACTTTTATATAATTCAGGCAACAGCTGTTGTTTATAAGCTAAAAGTTTTCTTTTGCAGCAGTTTTAATGATTCATGCATTCTCTATGAGTAAGAAACATATGCTGATGACTACAGATCCCCTAAAATCAATAACCGTTCCCCTTCAATCAGTCCAGATAAATATTTAAGTGGCACCGTAGCTCATCATCTGACAACATGTTAATCAGGATCTTAGCTGAGGAGCAAGAAAACTAAGAAAATAGTCATTTTTATACATAACTCTTAAAATGCAGAAAGATAAGACCAAAGAAGACCAAAACCATTTCATGATGTCATTATGAAGGTTATTCAGTGAAGAGGAATTACTGACACTTGCACATTAGATTAACAACGTTGGTTGACACCAGTTTTTTTGTCCTTCACAATAATTTATTGATTGGTTAGTATGAAACTATAAATTGGCCTCCAACTTGCTGTATTTAGATACTGGTTCTCTAAAATTGTGCTCAAATCTCTATTTAAGAACTTAAATATCCAGTGCAATCAGTTTTGTCTTTGGTAGCCAATGTGGTATCATAAATAGGGCCAGGGCTTTAGTGCATTGATTTCGATTAATTAATTAGAAAGATTTTAATGCATTAATTGTATTTTTGTAAGTTGTACTAAGGTCTCAAGAATCAACCTTTGTATTCAATGTTTTTTGTAAACCTGTAAATCTTACGCTGAAGCAGCCAAATAAGTGCTGGTTCACTTGGGGTTTTGAAGCTTAAAAAACAATCTCAGCGCAAATGATGTTATGGCAGCACAGACGTTTGCAATGCTAACATGAGCATGGAGCTGCAGCACAAATTATCAAGCCAGCCCACATGAGACATTACGAGCTTCACAGTCAACTTAGTAAGTCCACGTCTGAAAGAGTAAAAAAAAAAATTGTTTAAATATGCTGGTGAAGATTCTCAGTCATCCAGGTCATAGTCATTAAAAAAAAAGTTAAAAAACAATCAACTGGACTTTGTTTCCAAGTTTGAAGACGTTTCGCTTCCCATCCAGCGAGTTTTTTTTCAATTCAAAATATAGAACTCAACTCTATGACATTTTGAATTGAAAAAGCTTCCTGGTTGGGAAGCGAAACGTCTTCAAACTTGGAAACAAAGTCCAGTGGATTGTTTTTTAACTTTTTTGGAATGGGACATCCTGCTAAAATGGGTTGTAACACGGATTGTTTGTCTTATTAACTAGTTTAAAGAAAAATAAGGTAGCCTCAGTAATATATATATTTTAATTTGACTAAATGTTGCATGTTGAATAGCAAACATCAAGCTCTGAAAAGCAAAACTTAAGGCGTAGCTCTGTTGTCAGTGTTACAAATGGAAGTTTAACTTCTGTTTGCAACAAATGTTAAACAATTTAAGGCGGTCTTTTTTTAAGAAAAAAAATTATATAGATATATCTTTTTTTTTTTTAACCATATTCGGTGAAAGGAATTGTGCTCTAATTAATGGTCATCTAATGAGCTAACTTAAAGTAGCTTTTCAAAAAGTTGCATAAAATATAAGGGGTTTGTAAACAAAGCTAAATAATTATAACCTACAAACAATCTGATGTTGAATAACATAAGTAATGCATTAAAAATAAAAATATATATTGTTGTGTATATGTTTATTTATTTAATAGTATAGGACCAAAAATGCTCTTAAAAATGTCAAAGTTTACAATTGACATCTAATATGTATGTCATGAGCTAAATCCTGATCTGAATTTGAAAACAAGAAGTTATAAAAATATGTGATTAAATTGGTAAAAAAACATAAAAAAAACAAGATGAAAATAAGCAGGAAACAAAAAAGAAAGAACTGAAGCTTTAAAAATGATGATGGGGCTGAATTTCCCCAAACCTTACCATAAAATCATTTGAGAAAGACAAGAGTTAAAAACAAAATTAAATAGATCCCACACATCTTAAAGATAAACTCCATCATACGAGGGTGTTTATTAAACAACTGCACTGTGATTGGACTTTTAAAAAAGTCAGATCAAAGCTTAAGAAGTGCCGGAACTGCTTTAGGAAATTTTATTCCAGACAAGCATGAAACAAAGCTAAAAAGAAATCTCCTTTTTGATATGCTCAGAGTGTCCCTAAGTTTTCTGCTCAGCAAGCAATAGCTGGACTGCTGCAGTTAGGGAATAGAAAAGCTGACAATCAAAAGCTGCCAGAGGCTGAAAAATAATTCTGAATGTATAAAAATATAGATTCTATAGCGTGATGCTAAATTTGTTAATATTTCTTGCACTCAGTTTGTTTGGTTTTATGTGATCAACCAATCCAAATTTGAAAATAATTTAATTTAAAAAGGGGTTTACTTTATTTTATGCCCCTAAAATAGAACATAAAAAAGACCAGATGCCGTCACAGAGTAATGAAGTACAAATACTTACTTTACTCCATTACTTATTTTTCT
>NW_015150471.1:2424235-2425849 GCF_000732505.1 Cyprinodon variegatus
TCGCGCAAAATTCCAGTTTGCGAGCGCAAATTACTGCACGCAAAATTGGATCTTGATAAATCCGGCCCTAAGTGTACTTTTGACACCACTGTGCCTTCATAAGTTAAATAATTACCCAAGTCCCCCCCTCTGTCAATAGATTTATAACTAGAGCAGATTTTTCCTTCCAGGACAATAATCCTAAACCTACAGCCAACATTAAAACAGCTGGTCAATTGTGACTTTTAAGGATCAATGATACTTCTCCTATAATTAATTCAGTAGTTCTCCTATAGGACTATAGGAGAAGAACATTTAGTCTCTAACAAATATACAGAAGTTATTGTGTTTAATTTGAACACTTTGAACTATGGTTTTTCCTTTGCTGTATTAAATACCTCCTTTGTGTTGCTGCTAATAACAAAGAGGCAAAAACATCCCAGAATAGAACTCTGAGGAGAGCAGAAGATGGATTAATTGACAAAATATGCAAAAAGACTGGAACCGACTCCATATGGCATCATCCGGTCCAGCCCCCTTATTCCCAAAGGACAGGTAAGGAACAGTCAGGATCAGTGACACCTATTGTTTAATGCTGCTTGGAGTCCACTCTTTTACTCATCAAACACACTTCTCACATCAACATTTCAACTGTTTAAGAGATCAGTGGGAGACGAATTAGGGGCGGAGACTCAAAAATCAAAGGTCTTTGGCTCCCTGGAGGATATTGTTGCTGCTCCACAACTGGTGGTGACTAACACGCTCTACAGAGTCATTATATCCACACAGCAGGTAGTTTAGCTAACCTTATATTTCCAGCAGGGTCGCCACCGCTGGACCTTTTCTTCTTTTGAAACCACTGAACTGAATCATACCCACCAATCAGCTGTGCCTTTGGCCTTTTCTAAAGGACACAATCTGAGGGATTGAAGGAGTCAACCTAAAACACATTAGGTAAATCAATACATTGACTCAAACAGAGACGAAGCAGATAAATACACGTCGGATCCCTTAAGTCTTTGTTAACGAACAGTGAGTGTTCACTTCCAGTGGTTACCTTTTCAGTTTTGTTCATTAAAGCCAATCAGGATTTTAGGTCTTGAAATAAAACTTGTTGTATCGTGATAAGCTTCCTTTCAAGAGCAACACAAGTTTAAAAGTTCTGAATGAATTATTGAGTTAGACGTAGATTAAGTATTCAATTCACGTCCTTGTAGAATCTGTCATAGAATTATGTTTTACTCAAAACCTCTCCATTGTAACCCTGTAAGTCTGTCAGTGATGACTTTTCTTCTTGCATGTTTTCTATGATAACTGGATTTGTGGAGCCAAGAGCACTGCGAAAACGATCTAGAAATAAGCAAAAAAATCTTAAATGAAGTGTATTTACCCTTAATTTTTAGTAGGTAAATAAATTTTCCAATTGCATGAGTATTTTTACTCTAAAAATAACATAATTAGATAATATGCACTTGCAATACGACATTGCAATTATTTTTTCTTATTTTAAATGTAAATTGTCTTGTTCCATTGGGAAAATGTCTCACTTTTCTCCTCAATTCAAGAGAAATTGCACTTATTTTAATAAAAAATGACTTATTTAGATTAAATTTTTTTTGCAGTGAGTTAATTGTT
>NW_015150471.1:2427491-2428561 GCF_000732505.1 Cyprinodon variegatus
GCGTTTATAGCATTTTAAATCCCATCCGCCATTATTAAGCCCTACACAATATTTTGGTCGACTTTAACCGCAACCCCCCGACATGTCATGTAAAGACGAAAACAGAGTAGATTCCAACATTTTCAAAGCCACTTTGCAAAATCTAAAAGTGGCATTCGTTTATTTTGAAGAGTCATTCTTAGGGCTGTCAAATAATTAAAATTTTCAAGGTTTCTTGTATTAATTTCGATTAATCACAAGCCTAAATAATATTGAAAAATACAAATTTTCTGTGTACTCTTTTCAAAACAGAAGGATAAACAAGATGGTATTACATTTAGTTTTTATTAATGACAAATCCAAAAAAAGAATTTAATTCTCAACAATTTTGGCAACTTAGCCAATGCTTTTTTTTTTTTAGCAACTACAGGATGGTTTAATTTAAAACAAACAACTTGACTTTTAAACAATTACATGAGGTAATTTTACCTATTATTTATTCATCTTTTAGCCAGTTGTTAAGGCAAACTAACTGGTTAACATTTTCTGAATGTAAAGCGGACCGTTACTTAATGCCCTGCGTTCGGTGAGGGTGGTCTGACGCATGCCAGTCGTAACACCTGAAGTTGAAGCCCCAGCAAATGAATGCTCGGCATTAAGATGATATTTAAGGCTTGAGGTGCTTCGGTGAAATGAAAAGTCCTTCTTGCAGTGTGAGCAAACCACAACATGTTTCTTTATTGTCCCGTCTTGGTTTTTTTTATACTCGAACTGTCCATCTAGCCGGCCAATGGGTTTTTCTGATTCCTCCATCTCTCTCATGTCGGACAATTGAATTGTGGGAATTGCGGGACTGCGTTAATGCATAAAAAAAAAATATTGCGTTAATTCCAGAAATTAATCATCTCGCGTTAACACGTTAATTTTGACAGCCCTAGTCATTCTTAATCATGGTGATATCTATAAGCTAAATCATAAGATGTCAATGGACGTTTATATTTATACTACGAGGAGCTGTGGCTTGTCCTCCATGTTTTTCCGTGTAGAACAGTCTGCGTAGTTACAAACGGTGGTGGGTAGTAAAAAGTAAC
>NW_015150471.1:2428891-2440203 GCF_000732505.1 Cyprinodon variegatus
GTAAATTGATCAGTTACTCAGTACTTGAGTAGCCTTTTAGGAACATTTTTTTTTTTAAATCTTGAGTAATTTCTTTGGAGGCAAATTTTTACTTTTACTTGAGTAAAAATCACTGAAAAAAATTTGAAATCTAGATAAGTAGTTTTTTTCTTAAAATAAGTGCATTTGTTCTTGGCTTGAGGAGGTAACAGGTAAGGTGACATTTTGCCAACGGAACAAGACAATTTACACTTAAAATAAGAAAACACAATTGCATAGTCTTATTTTAAGTGCATATTATCTAATTATCTAATTTTAAGAGTAAAAATACTCATTCCATTGGCAAAGTATCTCATTTACCTTCTCAAATTAAGGGTAAATACACTTAATTTAAGAAATTTTTACTGATTTGTAGACGGTTTTTCCAGTGAAGTAGTGCTACTCTTAAGTAATGTTTTTAGGAATCCACCTCTGGTTACGAATTTTCTGAGGTGTAGAGTGCTGGGGGAAAAAAAAAAACCCCACAGGCCTTGCAGAAGCTGAAAGGACACAGTTTGGTTGGGCATTTCTGACTTTGCAAATGCGTTAAGCATAAACCTGCCTTGAGTCCTCTACCTATATGCCCTAAGATTGAGATGCACAACTTACTTCAATAAAAAGTACTTTTGACCTGATTAATAATTTTCAAGGAAGGCATTCATTTCCCCCCGACACCCTGGATTATAAGTCTCCCAAAACTGTAAAGATTTTGAGAAAATTAAAAGCTTTTCCTGAAAACCTGAAGTTTGTGAGTCTTGTGAGAAAGAAAGGATAATTTTTTTTTTGAGATGATAATTCTTTGTATTTTAGATGAATCATTCACTTTGCTTGATCATTTTTAATCTACATAATTTATTCAAATATTGATGAAACACATTGTTTGTTGACTCCAGAAAAGTAAAATTACCCCCAGTTAACCCCGTAAAATGTGGTCATGTTGTGTTTTGTTGAAAAGCAAGTTAGTCTTAGAAAGCTTTTGTGGACTGAATACACTGAATAAATACTGCCAAAAATGAGACAAGAACGTTTGATAAAAGGTTATAAAGTAATAGGAAGGAGGTTTACATCAACAACGGGAGGAGAAGGAAGAGGAAAAAAGGCAAAGAAGAGATTCAGGGCAACATGTCCTGGTTTAAGGTAATAATAACTGGCCCGACAGTGGGAGGTGCTGTGCTGTTGCTGGGTGAAACTTGTGTTTTGGGTGGGGGATGATTGTTGAGTAAATGTCACAGGTCACATGTACTCTACAATCTCAGTGCTACAGCACTTAACTACTGCTCTAATACTCTATGAATCATGAATCAGGTGATCTAACAGCAAAAACAGATTCCATTTATCACACAAGCAAGAGAGACATAAAAACACACACACCCCAGTTCCAACCAGCACAACTCTAACAAGCAGAGAAACTTAGACTTGGAGCAAAACAAAATTTCGTTCATTACGCTCTCAAGACATTTCCATTTCTGAAAGTGCAGCAGTGATAAAATATAAACATGTTGATCAAATGTAAACATAAGACTGATTTAAAGTTTTTCCAACATTCAGTGCTTTTTTTTTTTTTTTCTTAATTGTCAATGGCACACATACATCTCTTTTGGATTATGCACGTATGCAAAATCAGATGATAATCAAGCAATTGCTCCGAGACAATGTGAGCAAAATCTATGGCGGCTCATTTCCGCTGAGCCTTCCTTTTAATTTACGGTTGTGATCTGTTTGTAATTAGCGTCTGATTCACTGCAGAGGAAACTCATTATACAATTAATGAATGAGACGTGCCAAGTGGTGTTTAGTGTGGAAAAGGGAGCCAAGCATAAAGTTCAGGGAGCATTTTTCTGATTTGGAAACCTTAAACTGAAATGCTGATAAATTAACTAACAGAAAAATAGTTGGATAACGAAGGCAAGTATTCAGGTGTATTTTAGTAAATGAAAAATGTATTATAAGAGAGTTGATTTTAGTAGATCAAATGATATTTATCGCTGCTTTAAAAAGCCTTAAATGAGATTGAATAAAAACATAATTCCCAGAGTGTTGAATCAAAAAGCTTTGAAGTGTGAAGTTAAGCTTCAGATTGGTTTTATGGATTTGTTGATCATAAAGTAATGAAGTTCTTTGATTACTTTATAAATGGGAAAATATTTGTTTTAGTTAAGAACTCCTTTTTATTGTGATAAATGTTCATACAGTCTTTTGCTTTAAGAATTTAGGTTATCTAAACTAAAAGATAAGGACTTCTGTGTTTAGCCAACTGTAGGTTTGGGGTTTAATATTAAAAGCTAAATCCTTGATAACCATGTTCATCTTTAGGTTATTTAAGCCGGATTTATGGATTTTGATATGGAGCTAATAAAACCTAACATTGTGGATTATCCTTTTGAAGTTAGTAGGTGAACGCAATATTCACGCAAATAGCTGGATTTTAGAAATATTGTCACCTTACATGTCAGGTTCCTGGGCACCAAAGTTAGTAAAGACGTGACCTGAAAAGTCAACTCCAATTTAATCCTGAAAAGGCCCAGCAAAGACGGTACTTCCTGAGGATTCCAATGAACAACAACCTGAGAACTGAACTCTTAGTGTCCTATCAGTTCTCTGTTTAATGTGTGTTTTTTAATTTAGCTTTTTTTGCAAAATGACAATAAAATAAACTCTGATTCTGAAATGCAGATTCTGATCAAATGATCCCAAGCCCATCTTCTCTGCACTCAGTGAACTCTTTCATTGTAAAATCTAACTAGTCAAAATATCTGGAAACATGCAAAAAATGTAAAATTAATAAATAAGCAGAAGTAGTTTTCGAATTCATAAGAAGTGACCTTTTGGTGTGACTTCTCCAGTTATCACTGGCTTTATTTTACAATTCACACATGCTTCTTGAAGAAAAATTTTACTTCACAGCAAAGTTTAAGTGGTTTAAGTGTGTGGTTACCTAAACTTCAAGTTATCAGTCAACATCTGGTCATTTGTTGCCATTTAAATTCAAATGAAAATTTTTTTTTCTGGACAGTAAGTCACCATCTTGACCACATAGTTCAGTAGCCTTCAATAAAAATGCCGTGCTTATTGTTGTACTGATTAAACAGCCATATCTAAAATGTGTTACTATTATTAGACCTGGTAGGTCTGCAGAACCCCCTGCTAATTGTTTTTGTCTTGTGGCTGAGATGAAGAAATAAAGGAGGGATGAGAAGAAAGCTGGCTGGATCTCTGAGGATCTGGTCCTCCGCAGTGAGAAAGTAGGTCAAATCAACCCTCTCTCTCGCTCTCACACACAAACACTCCTATCCTGGTTCATTCATACATAGCCTCTGCGACAAACCACACATTTCTAAACCTGTAAGCATCCTCTGATGTGTACTTACACTGTCTGAAGAGATAAACACGCATTATCAGTCACAGACAAAAACACAAACATTCTCTTGGCCAACCGCCATCAAAACAAACAAACAAACAAAAAGAAATCTGGAAAATTAATTATTTTAACAACAAATGAATATCATTTTTGATATATTAATGCTTGAAGTATTAAAGAGGCTGCAGGTAACAGAGGAAACACTTAAAGCTAATGTGCATCTCTAGCTGTCTGGGGAGTAGAGCTAAATTTAGGCTCGAGCGATCTCCATCTTTTCCTACATTTTCACGGCATTCCTGCTTCAAACATTTTTGTTCCGTTAGCGAGCTTCTCTTATTTTTCTCCGTCTGGAATCTGAGCGAGATGCTCGGGTATTATCTGCAGCCAGCAGGGTTATTAATGGATCACATCCAGACAAGCACAGATCCAATGGTTGCTATGGTAACTGCATCCGCAGCGCCCCAGAAAGGAGGGAGGCAAAGAGAGTGGGAGGATGGTGGCGGTGAGGAGAAGAAGTGGAATTTGAAGTGAAAAACAAGAGGGGGAGGGGGAGCATTAACAGTGAAACAAGTGATGGATGAAGGAGGAGGAAAATGAGAAGGAGGGATGGAGAAAAGGAGGAGGAGAGATATGCCCACTTCTATTAGAGGGAAATATTTTGATTCAGCAGAAAGGGTGACCTTGGAAGAGGACAGCAAAGTCAGATTGTCTCCTCCTCTGTCTGCTTTCCTCATCACTTCTCTCAGCCACCTCCTTCTCATCTTTTTTCCACCAAGCAGTTATAAACAATAGGGACGTCGCCTTTTAGTACACCAGAAAACACTAAGCTGCACGTTTAATTTTGCAGATTTGAGCTTATACAGAAGAATCTGCCTCCATAAGACTCAAATTTAGCCAAATTTCTCTAAAGAAATACTTTCTTTTCAACCATTTGAATTCCTTATTTAGACAATATTTAGGCATTTAGACACTTACAGCCATTTAGATTAAAGCAAATTATCTTGCTGTAATCGAGAAAACGAACATTAAAACTTTCATTTTGATTCAATTCAGTTTCATTTAATTAAAAAGACAGCATCACATCATAACAGCAAATAAATACATTAGAGCAAAGGAGGTGGGATGTTAGATGGAGAAGGATGAGAGCATGCAGAGAATCTGTCAAAGATCATCTTTAGGGACAGTTTTGTCGTTCCTAGTTCTGTGCTCCTCTTTAAACAGGTCATCTTTAACTGCCTATTGCTTTTTTCAGCTTTTTAAATTAGATTTTTTGAAGTGGGGATAAAATATTTACTGGTTTTATTTATAACTACAAATACTGCTTTTAATCTATCCAACTCAGACTCTATCAACACTTTATCAAAAAGGTTGTGCAAGTGAAGTTAGGGATAATTCAACCACCAAAGAGAAACAGGTGTTAAATGCAGCTGCATTTACGACATTATAATGATATGTTATCATTATATTATAAGTATTATAAAGAGAAGTCCTGATTACCTTATTTTTGTTTTCAATCAATGCCCAAAGAAAACAAAACAAGACTATTCAAGAAAACCAAAATAATCAGACGGGCTTTGCTGCAGTCTTTTCAAAATAAATGGAAACTAAAAGCCCATTACATTTAAACCAGGATTTCCCCATTGGGGGACAATAAAGAGATTTTGTATTCTATTCTAGGCAAGGCAAGGCAAGGCAAGGCAAATTTATTTGTATAGCACAATTCAGTACAAAGACAATGCAAAGTGCTTTACATGATTAAAATACAGGAAGATAAAACAGAATCAAAGCAAGTAGGAAAAAAAATGAATAAAATAAATTAATGGTCTTTTACAGATGTACACAGATCTGCCTGTTTATAAAGAGTCACTGCCATCACATCATTTCTGGTTTTACGTTGAAACGGCTATTAGTAAATGTTGCCACTATGAGGCCAATCTGAGTTAGTGTCTGCGTTTTGATGTAAGTTTCAGACAACATTATTGGAATAACTCTAATTAAATACACCACAGAATTATTTCTGTGTTCATCTTCTCCTTTCACCAATTTCACTAGAGTTACACCGAGCCTCTCTGCCCTGACCAGAGGTGATGGATACTCATCTGCAAGCTCATTCATGACAGCCTAAGATAAGGTGAAAAACAGCCGATTCTCTTCCTATGTATTAAACGCTGAGCAGAATAAAAATGTCAAAAAACATCTTACATGATCCAACAATCTAAAAACA
Source organism: Cyprinodon variegatus (assembly GCF_000732505.1). NCBI lineage: Eukaryota > Metazoa > Chordata > Actinopteri > Cyprinodontiformes > Cyprinodontidae > Cyprinodon > Cyprinodon variegatus. The sequence continues at coordinate 2,434,492 of NW_015150471.1, forward strand.
TATGATCCACTTTAGAGGTGGATAATCCAGGCCCAGAAAGCCTAGTTTTCCTTCATCCTTTTCCTCTAACTGGGTGATTAACCTCTTAGAAATGCAAATGGTTGAAACTAACCTGTGTGAAGACGTTTTGCTTTCTGGACCTAAATTAACGAGCGGTGGTCAAAAAAGTCTACAAAGGATTAAAGATTGATGGTTAAAAATCACCTAATTTGGAAACAAAAATAGTCTGATTGCTTAAAAAGAAAACTCACAAGACCATAAAGCTAGTGACAAGAATAACACTGACCGCGCACTGAAAAAGTATTAATTAAATGCTGTAAAAGCTTATTTATAAGTAATCTAAAGATGCAATCCTGCAACCCCAGATTAAGGTCATTTTAGGTGATGGCTCATTCCTTCACCACCTTCATCCCTTCCTCCTTTTTCAATTACAAAGTTCATTTTTTCCTCTCAGTTTTCCAGACTCCTTACCACCAATACCCCCTGCAGTGTGTAACCCTGACAGTTGGGGTAGTTAAATGCTGATGCCTTCAGGGAAAGGTATTAGAGCAGAATATGACCATATCGCTCCGACAGATCAATGAAGGTCTGTGCACAGGTCTGCTCATTGGTGCTGACTCATAATTTTAAGTGGGAGGACATAGAAGGGTGAAGGAGAGGAAGGAAAGCATGAATGGATGCAAAGAAATCTGTTACAAAAAGACTTGGACAAGAAAGAAATAAAAAATAACCACATTTTCCATTTTTGCCATAAAAGAAAAATCACTAAATTGATTCTTTCATTTAACCTTAAACCTTATTTATCAATCCACCTATCAATTAGCTAGAGACTGAAATAGTCAAGTTTTTACCTTGATCAATGATGATTGCTGGCAGAACAATAGGTATCTCAAAAATGTCTAATTTTATTCAGTCACTGGATGCACAATAGCTCTGTGCTAGCAGGGGTGGTCTATTGTCTGGCCCCAACGCCGTTTTAAAAGAAGCTTTTAAATTAGCTTTTTTCCCCCCAGAATCAGTGAGGTGTTTAAAATGAAGTAATGAGAAGCAGAGCCATTTAAAATAAAGCCTTATCTAAAACATGTGGAGACGTGTGCTGTGGAGACGTGTGCTGTAGAGCTGTGCTGCGAAAGATCTGTTATAGAAGATGCCTGATTTAGAAATGTTGGCAGCCTTCTTTTAATTTCTGCATCTGGGTTAGATAATGCCAACATGAGATGCTAAAATGTCAACCCTGTAATCATCTGGTAGTTTTATCAAATTGTAAATAAATAAAAAAAATACCCTTATGCTAGTGATAAAAAAGAAAAAAAAACACCCACTCAGAAAGGCAAAAAATATTTACATGCTAAAGAAACGTTAATAAATCTTACAGAGCAACTGGAGGAATCAAAAGCAATGTTGGCAGGATAAAGATCCCCTTTGGAAAGGATAATATTCAACGGCTCACTTCAGACGTTTTTTCAGTCACATCCCTGTAATTTGGGATTGCCCTGCAGACTAAGAGTGTCCTGGAAGGACTCCAGTCTGAATCAGGAAGTTGGGGAGCATTGCTTGAGACTGTCTGACTGCATTTTATTGGTACGTTGGAGTGAATGTTCGGGTTGAAGGATGAAGACACACAGATGGACAGATTGAAAGATGGAAGTTTCACTCAAATGGGGATAGGGAAAGACTTATTTTCATTTTCTGAAACTTATCTTGACCTGTGAGGCTCTTAAATCGAATTTCACACCATTTTAGATGTTAACTGTGGGGAAATCTTTTTGCACCATAACATGCGTTACAGGAATCTTTTAAAGAGTCCTGTATCGTAAACATTTTAGTATCCATCACTGGATAAATCAAATGGTAAGTGGAAATTTCCTGCCGTGTTATTATGCCACTAACGGTAAAAGACACACAGATAAGGACTTTATGACAATATTTATAGGTAGAGCTAAATTATGTTTTATTGTCTTAGGGATTCCCCGCTGTTTAAAAATGGAAATCTAGCTAGAAAGTCTACAACATTGATCTTTATATACTTACCTTTTTAGGTGTTGACAAACTGGAACAATGTAAGAGAGTGAGAAGGTGAGTATTAACTGTAATCGGCAGTTTAAACATCTCAAATCAATAGAAATTTCTGTCACATTTCAACAAGTTGGCTTTTTCTTGATTTAAGATGAAAAGAATATTTCTGCATAAATAGGTTGCCTCCAGTGGGGAGGAAACTTGCAGATTTCCACCTGTGAGAATTAGGGCTGAGGATGAATAATTCAATAAAAAGCTATTTTTACAATTCGGCTCGGTGGAGGGAGGCTTCAACCAGAGTGGAAGGGTGTGATGCAGCAAGGACTCGGAAATAACATGAAGCAAGAAAAACTGAATGAGATGAAAGTTATCTGAGTCATCTGAAAAAACTGTGGCATTTAGGAATAGTGCTTTTCTTCTATAAAACATTTCTGACTCCAGGCGTTTTTCTGCGGGTCATTAAGCAGTAATTGGGTAAACCAGTTAAAACGCAGGTTTAATGTTCAGAAATTCTCCGGAAAAGAAACTTTGCCTGATCTGCTCTCTTTGTTATTATTTTCTAAGCAAATACCTATCTGTGAATATAATATAAAAACAGGCTTTGTTTTCACCAAGTCAAATGCAAATGCAATTGTAAATTAGAAGGAAAAGAGTTTTTATCTATCTGTCCATCTGTGGATGGATTTTAATGACATTTTTATTAGAGTTCTTAATTCTAGGGAACAATCAATTGTATTTTGGTGATAATCTGGATCATAATCTGGATCCAGGGATTTTCTAAAGATTCTCTAACATTGTGAGATAGGAAAAATTGGCAGAACGAGCAGTTCCCCACTTAACCAAAGTGGGGCAGCAGTGAGTACTAAAAGCATCAGCATCGGACTCAAAAAGTCCAGAGGTATTTTACCGAAGAAAAAAACAAGAATAGGGATGGATTGTTTGTCAGCAAGATTAATTGAAAACTTATGAACAGATTTTGTGTTTTTTTTTTTTTTTAAACCAGAAGTGCACCTCATGTCAAGGAACAATCCATTTAAATTTGTCAATATCCACAGCATGCAAGAGTTTTAGCTATTATTATGTTTAAATCAGAATTTAGGGGAAAATTTTGCTGTTTGCCAGGAGGTCTGCACTCTTTTAGCGTTTTTCTAGTTTCTTTATATTTTTTTATTAATTTGAGTCAAAATGAATCCATTTCAGAAGAACTAAAATCATGTAAAACTGATGTAAAAACAAAACAAAAAAACCCCCGATACATTGCCATATCGATTTTTCCCACACCCCAGTCTGACTACTATTAACTTAGAGTTATAGTAACTTTAGACTAAAATAAGAAATAAAAGGCTTTGTTGTCATTGTACAGAAAAGACAATGTTATTTTATTTGGCAGCATATTTTAAGCATCTTTATTGTTGAAATTCGACATTAACAAATCTCAGCCACAAAGTCAATCAAATCAAAAAAGTTGGCTTTCCTGAATTTAACAAAAAATGCACATAAGTGAGCAGAACTTTCACCCGTTGAAATAACTTATGACTAAAAGACATAAATAATGACAACTACCAAAGTAATGTTTAAGATTATAACTACCTTGGTGGTCTGAACAGACGTAAAACATTGTCTCAATATTTAACACTTGGTTTTATCAGGTTTTCACTACAGAAAATAGTCATTAGATTCTTGTCTATCAATTCTAAACTTAAAGTCTTGCTGTATTTTTTATTTGAACGACTGTTCAATGAAGCCTGTGCAATCTGTAAATGGATAAAAATACTTTTCTGTGGTATTTTAATATGCAAACACAGAATTTAGGTTCATTTTAATCAGATAATAAATAAAAGGAAGGTTGGTCCCTTTAAGCTTTATCTTTTTGATCACTTTGGGTTACTTTATTTTATGGAAAATGATTGAAATAAATCAAAATCTTAATGCAGGGAAATTGAGTCTCTGCCTTTTCTAAATATAGAGCTCAGCAGCAGCAGCATAGCTTTAAATATTTCATTACCTCTTTGCCAGAAATGAAGAAAAGGGGAGTGAGGAGGAAACAAGAGTGAACAAGAGGTGGATAGGGGCTAAAGGGGCGCCCTTAGAAGCCCGAGTGATAACAAAAGGGATGTAGTTAAAAATAGGCATGTAGAATGAAGCATAAAATTAGGATAAGGAAAGGAGGAAAGCTGAAAGAGAGGGAATCTAATTCCCATCCTTTCCACGCAAAAACATCAAACTGTTCTTTTATTTCTACAGGCAACTGGCACGTCAAGGCTGATAAGAGGGTTATCCTCTTATGAAAGTGCTGCAGAAATCGGAGCTACTACAGCTAGAGGCAGCAGGATGAGGGAAATATGGAATTTAAAATAAATAAATAAAAACGCTTTGAGATATACAGAAAATCCAACTTTATGACAACACAGAAAATACAAACAGATTGATTTAGAAGCAACCCTCCCAAAAAAACTACCTAAAAAAAACCCAAGACTGTGGATTTGGAAGCTAAAGTGAATCTGTCAGCCTGACTCTCACTTTCAGCAGGATAAAGTGTTGCTTTGTTGCAGCGGTAAGCTGCCCTTCTGTCTGCCTGCTGTTATGCATATGGCTTTCTGTGGAGCATGTTGAAGGAGAGATAAAGGTTAATGCCACATATACGAGGAGCTGCAGCGGCAGGACAGCATTAAGAACAACCCACAGTATTAAACATCTAAGTAATCATCTGCAGACTGACTTACAGGATTCCCCCACAGGCAGAAAAACGCAAAGATAAACGACACACACACCAGTGCTCTCCACACATTGGTGTTGTCTTTGTTCTGTCAGAGCTTCACGGTGATGGATGAGCCCCAGAGTGAAACACATAGAGGGTCATTACACCGGGCTCCCTCATCCCCGGCACCGACAGAGAAATAAGCTCCATAACAGATAGATACCATCACACAGCGGCAAGGATGGAGAATGCTCACACACAGACTGGGCACCACACACAACCACAGGTAACAAACATGCTTCTAACAGGCTACCCTGAAAAATGTTAAACAATCGCAACAGCAAATGAAAATCAGACCTGTGCCAGTTACTGGCATCCTGGTAAGTATTTAGCTACCGGCTCTAAATATTGCATGAGTCAGGAGCTCTGTGAATTACTGTTGTACCTTGATAGGATGCCAGCTTTGCTTTAAGTCCCCTCATAAAATGTCTTAACAAGTAAAATCTATTTTCAACTTTTAGTGGCGTTATTACAAGAGTAAGTGGTTTAAAAAAAAAAAGACAGCAGCTCAGCCGTGAAGTCGAAGGTCATGTTAAAGAGCAGAGTCAGTAGATGCAGAGCTCAAAATCTAAAAGGTCAGCAACTTTCTCTATGGTCAAAAACTTAAGACCTCAAAACTTATGGTGGTCGTCAGAAAGGCTTAAAAACAGTGTGAAAATAGTTAATTTCTAGTAATCCAATAGGTTTAGTTAGCATTAACCAGTAGAGCAGCAGCTGTCAGACCAAAAAAATATCAGGGTTCCTACAGCATAAGGCAAGTTAAATTCAAGACTTTTTAAGGCTTTTTAATGTCACTGGAAATAAAAATTTAAGACCAAATTCACAAGAAACACAAGAAAAACCTGCTTGCGACAACTTAACCCAAAGGTTTATTTTAACATTTCCCACTGCACTAATGTTTCAGATTTTGAAAAGCTTCCCATACAGGAAGAAAGCTA
>NW_015150471.1:2440490-2458768 GCF_000732505.1 Cyprinodon variegatus
AGTGGAGGCGTTGCAGAGACAAGGGTGGAACTAAACTGAGAAATACCGGCTGTTTCTCGGTTACTCGATTTTGACGCTTTGTGTTTCGTGCTTTGCATGTGCGACTCCACTGCCTTGATCCCCATCGTTCCGAGCATGAATCGCTTCTTGCACAAAATACACTGTGCCACATGTATGTTCCCTGGTTTTAGCCATGGAGAAAACTCTTGGCTGGATAACCAATTTTCGTTACATTTAGACTTTCTCATATTTTCCAGACAAAAAGTTAATGGTGCATCTCCCAAATGTCCCGGCCGCAACAACGATTTTATTGGTTCCGCTATTGGGACGGAAGCAATAATGGCGAGCCATTAATTTTTTTTTTTATAAAAAGAAAAAAAAAATGTCAATTTTAATGTTTTATTTAGATTACAAAATAAATCTTAATAAAAATAATCCTATTTATGATGTTTTAAAAATTAAGACCTACGAAAAACTGATTTAAGACATTTTAATACCAATTAAGGCCTTAATTATTTTAAAGAATTCAATGCCTTTTAAGACTTTTTAAGGACCTGCTGGAACCCTGAATATGTCACGTTTAAAACCTGAGAGGATATAAGAAAGGGTTTTGCTTGAAACCCTTATTTTTAAATTAAAGGTAACTTCAATTATTTATTGAGAAAAAACAAAACAAAAACAAAAAACATTTTCTGTAATTTTATGCTCATAAATCTGTGGGAGCAGTTTGGGGATGCTCCCTTCCTGTTCCAAAAGGACAAAGCAAAGGTCCAGGATAATGATGACATGGATGAGAAAGTCTGATGTGAGGGAATTTGACCTAATGCGCAGGGAGTCCTGACCTCATCAGACAGACGACACCTTTGGGGTAAATTAGAGCTAGAGCTGTTAGAAAGACTGACCTGTCAGTCATTAGAGTCTGATCTCCAAATTGGCACAAGAGGAATGATCCAAAAGTGGACTGTTGTTATCTGTCTATTAATTCAATCAGTGTTCCCTGTTAAATTTACTATAAAAATATTTGCATCTAATTTTTCTTGTTAGTTTGTTTAAAGTTTTAAAGGTTATTCATTTTTTCTAAACTATAAACTTTTTTATTTATAGAGTTGAAATATTGTTTTTTTTTTACAATGACAGTGGGTCTGTTTTTTTGTTTGAAACTTTTAAATGTGGATGAGGTGAAGATTTTAATAAAATTTTTTCAATATAACAGGATAAAAAACATTCCAGAACCGTTTAGAGAGATATTTAAAAACAGTTTTGCTCATGATTGAGGTTCTGCTGATTACAGCTAACTCTACAATCCAATTCTGCTTCCTTTCTATTAGTGCTAATGTCTAAATGAAATCACACTGTGTCGAATACCAAGGCTACTGTAAGGAGACTTCAAATGACTTTAAATCTGCTTTTTCTTAAATTCAGTCTCAATAATATAATAAAGCTCTGAGTTAAAGCAGGGATAAAGGTTCGGTCAGGTCAGAGAACTTATCTGTTCTGCAAAGAAACGACTGAAAGGTCACCTGATATTATATAGAAGGCTTTTCATTAAGTTAAACACACAGCTGTCCCTGTTTACATAAAAACTAAATTATTCAATCTGCAAACAATCTAGGAGCATAAAATCCATTCGTAATCCAGTTTTGTTTTTGTCTTTTCACCATTTTTTAACCATTCACACAAGAACAAAGTGAATAAATATGGTAACATAAGTCATATTTTTCATCCAACCATGGAAATCCTCTGGTTTAACTGAACCATGAGAAAGCAACCAATGAGAAATATTGGTAAAATTTTACATTATCTATCAGCATTATTAATATATTAAATGTAGTCTGTGGGAGGCCCTCTTATAAACCTTTTTTTTTGGTTTTTACAACACAAAGTATCCAAAATTGGTAAAACTGCCCAGTGATGTGCACTGTTGTTGTTCACTATAAACATAGAAAGGCTAAGCAGCTAATTTTCACACACCACAGCAGATTTTCAGGGCATAATTAGGGATTTATGATGAAAATCTTACTGATATGAATATTGTCGTTATGGCCGATGACTGCAGGTGTGGACAGCCTGGCCAATCATGCTAAGTTATGCTGTGTTCGCTATAAATCAGTCAATTTTAAAGGTGGGATCAGGGCAGGACTAATGGAGACAGAGGAAACAGGTTAAACCCAATCAGATAACTAAGGATGTGATGCAAGAACATCCTTTAAAAAAAGAATCAAAGCTCTTACAGAAGCTAGTTGCTCAAATGTTTAAGATATATCCAGCTCATCAGGACATAATAGAAGTCAACATTAAAACACGGCTTCGTTGCATTCTGCAATCTTGACTGCTAATACAGAAAAAGGGTGTTGCATTATGGGTAATTCTGGCACAGTTGTAAACTCCTGCCTCTTGTGCTTTAATAGGTCTTAAACAGACCGGAGAGTCTCAGCAAAAATAATATAATTCCCACCCTTTGGAGACCAGAAAAAGCCAACCTGACATTGTTGATTTGCCTCAGTTAACCACCCACAATCCTCAGCTGTATCAGTGACTGACCTAGGCCTGTCACAATAAACACTAAATCAACCAATCGCATGATAGTAACTAATTATATGACAGATTTTTTTCCTCACATTTCCCTCTTTCTACTATAGATTTAGGCTTTACTCCAGTAAATTGGTCTCTGCCCTCCCCTTTCAGCTTCATTAACGTAGCATGGGAGACTTCTGACTGAGGAGGAGTAAGCCAGAGTAAAGCCGGCGTCGGTTTAAAGCCGAACACGACAGCTGCATTGTGGGAGCACTTTGGATTAAAACTAAAGGACAATATTATCGTTTATCACAAACATTTCTGGGAGAGTTTTATATTATAGCTACATTTGCTATCATGACAGGACTAACCTGACTAAACAAATACAACATTAACCACCCCCCTGCTAAAACAAAAACCATTGCTTATCAGAAAAACATCAGTTTTAGTTATCAGACACTAATATGTTCAAAAATTACCAAAATCGGCCAATTTAGATATTAGAGCAGATGCATCGTGTCTCCATGGGTATCAGCTTCATTGTCAAATTGAATTTGTACCATTTTTCGAGATGAATATGTTTTTGTTTCATGAGCATGACTCAAAGGCAGCAAAAGTGTTGAAAAACACAGATATAAGATATAATGGATGCAAGCAGAAACATGTTGGAGCAGGGTCGACTGATCACATCTGTTAATACGATGCTACGATTCTAAGAAAAGCAGCCAGTAGGATCGCTGTAAGTCCTTCGCAAAGATCCACAGCTCAGCTCTAATCGTAAGTCAACAGCAGAGCTATAAGCCATGCACTCCATCCACAAATGGCCTTTATGGAAGTCAAGGGAAAACGCGTGGAGCTCTATGCATGGAGGGATTACAGTTTCCCTATAATGAAACATGCTGGTGTCAGCATCATGCTAGAGGCATGCTTTTCTTCAAAGGAGGAATGCTTCAATGCAGGTATCTTGCATCCTTAACTGTCAAATGTGTTACTATGACAACTCCTTTAATAGGGATGAAAATATGATTGTTTACTTCTCCCTTCAGCTAAAGACAATAATTAAATCCATCCTGTTTATACTGGTGTCCTGAACAGAGCAGTCAGAGCGCGCGTAAAGTGAACATTACAGTCTAACAGAGGACAGCTGTGACTGTGTCCTCTCCCTGCCCCATAATCCTGCCGCCGAGGTCACCTCAGTCAACATCACACACGAGCCACAACACTACTCACTATCATTTGGGGAACAAACAGAGAATGCTTTAAGTTTGTGAGCCAAACCTCCTGCTGCATTGCTGCTGCCAATCAAGTTAAACTAGGTTTAAATGGGGACAGTGAGCTTAATGTTGTGCAGTGAGAGATGAGAATAAACATCTAGCTTGACCTGCTTTCACCCACAAGATTTTTTTCTTTTCTTTTTTATTTTAGGACACAATAATTGAATCCTGCTTTTTACCCACTTGTAACCACTCTGCCACCTACAATTACTAACCTCTTGAAATGACTGAGCAGGGTGCCAACCAGCTCCCCGATGCGGCTCTCATTGGCAGGCACCATGCCCTGCAGGCACACTATGAGATCCCGGTTGTCCTTGGTGTGAAACACGACCAGCTGATCCTTCCCAGGGGACACACTCAGTCCTGTGACCTGCAACATACAAGGCAAACCAGGATAAACTGAGAATAATACATAGGGAGAATAAATACAGAAATCTAGACCATAAAAAAATAAAATAAAATAACAGAAAATGAACAGTTTGAATACATCAAGATTTAAAGAAATGTGCTTAAGATTATAAATCTATCCAGAGATAACGGAGCAACAAACACACACTGGAAAAACGATCTAGAAGTAAGTAAAAATGTCTTAAATTAAGTGTATTTACCCTTTATTTGAGTAGGTAAATGAAATGATTTGTCAATGGAATGAGTAGTTTTTTTTCTTAAAATAATATATTTAGATAAAATGCACTGGAAATATGACAATGCAATTGTGTTTTCTTATTTTAAATGTAAATTGTCTTGTTCTTGGCAAAATGTATCTTTTACCTTCTCAAACTAAGAACAAATGCTCTTCTTTGAAGAAAAAATTACTTATCTAGATTTAGATTTTTTACAACTTGAAAACCACAAGAGGCAGAAAAAACAAAGAATTACAGATTCATTCATTCATTCAAATGGGGCGGGCTGCACGATGAAGCAGTTATTGGGACAGTTGCCTTGCAGGCAGTCAGTGGGAAGTTAAATCCTTGGCTAGATCTGTTCTGAGCGAAGTACAAATGAGGGGATTTTCTCTTTGCAGTCTGGTTTCTTTCACCATATGAAAACATCAATCCTTAAAAAAGCTGTTCGTTCTAAATAAACCTTCAGGGTTAATGATCTTTCTTTAGTATATCTGTGTTAATGTCTCTCAATCACTGACATAATAAAGAAAACTATTGGAAAGAGATGTGAAGCTCAGGATAGGGATTATGCACCAGACAGCTATTAATACAAACAAATCAAAATTACCTAAATTTATTTTGAATTAATCAAACGAATTTATTGGATCTTTCAGTAACTTATAATAATAAAATATCAGCTAAATCTCATCTTTCATTTTATTTTCATGATTTCTGTTCTTTGCTATTGTACATTTTTTCTATTCATATTTTCAAAATTAGAATTATTTCTTATATATGGATTTAATAAGTTAAAAAGTACCTTTTCAATTGTTGTAAATCAAAGTTCCACAAGGGATGAAGTTATTTTTTAAATCATTTAGTGATCGTTTTAAACATTATCTTTACATTAACTGTTTTAAAGTCTAATTACTGAATTAAAACAGAGTTTTTATGTTTTATAAAGAGCAATGAAATGTATTTTTATAAAGTAACAACCTCTGTCCTAAATGCTAAAGAACATATTTGTAGTTTTCTGCATTAACAATTCATCATTCATAACAACCTTATTATAACTTAGATTATTTTCTGTTTCTGCACAACATTGAATCTGAAATACTGCTTCGATGCAACAAAGAAAAAACACAAAGCCTGAAGGATTAGTTCAGTTTCAACATGCATAATTATCACTTAAGAAGATGTAGGTTTGTTGTCTGATAATGAATGTGAAAGTTTTACCTCAAAAACAGTCAGCATGTGAAGGTATAGATTTATTGATTAAAACCCCAAAGGACCCATCTTTTTTCTCTAATTAGAAACCACAAACAGTGGAGAGAAGCCAAGTTAAAGGAGGTGTTGTAGAAACTACAGGAAGAAGCCGATATCTACGTTTTATTAACTCCCCTGCCTCTGCTCTGAGCGCTTTTATCTCCGTTTCTCGTATTCTATCCCTTTTTTATCTGCTTTGTCTCCTCATGAATTCATTACACTCTTCATCCATCTATGTAAGATGATCTACAGGGGATGAGTGTAAAGGAAATAGCCACAGGGCAGCAAGTCAGGTACATTACCATCCATCAACAGAATTTAGCGCTGCAGGACATGTTCTCCATCAGAGGAAGACAGGCAGGAACGGGTCCATACCATAATCACAAGGATCTGACTCCAAAGAAAAAAACAATCTAAAATAAACATTATCCAACGCCAGGAGCCCGGCTTCTCTATCCAATTATCACTTAATCACAACAATTTTGTCACATCTGCAGTTTTATAAAAAAAGGTCCAATTAATCGGAATTACAATTTTGGTTCTAATGAGTTTAACGGTGAACCATTAGTATTCATTTCCTGGTCTCATTTAGATTCACAAAAGCTATTTCCAGGCTTAACTATTTAATCAGCAATAGACCTAATAACCAAACAAATTTTTCAAATGCTGACTGACTCCACTAAGAGGTTTTCTACCTTGAACATCAGTTTGTTTTATTTCTATTTAGTGTAAATCCTCAGCAGAGTGTGATAAACAGAATCAGACAGAAAAAACTCAACATAACCTACTTTACTCTGCCAAACAAAAAGCTAAACATAAGGTACGACACTCACGCCGTCTGTTTCTGATGTATCTGTTCTGATGACAAAGATCCTGTTCAATTCTTGTTTTTCTTCTAAAACTATCATCAGAGCTCTAAAAGGTTTCCAAGGAAACTAGAAGAGGAAAAAGATCCAAAGCAAGACAGATCCTCCATAATAGTCAACAGTCAGCATGAGGTACTTTTCCAAATATTCACCCTGTATTTCACAAGAAACCCACCCAGAGTGTTCCAGGGAAGCTCACCCTACAAAAAAAAGTTTTCCAGCTTTTATTGTCATTACACTGTCAGAAGTACAAAGCGACGAAATGAACTCTCTGCATTCAACCCTTTCCCTTAGGCAGCTAGGGGTGGGTATTGGCAAAGAAGTCACGATTCGATTCGAATCACGAAATGTGATGGAACCGCGGGGGCGAATTTTCATAGTGTCCTCCATGTTTTATTTCATATGACTCGTCACAGTATCCCACAGCCGGAAATGCTTGTGACACAAAGCAGCGGGCGTCAACACATCCACAGCGACATCTGCTGGACTGGAAGTTGTATTACACTTGGTTTGGCTGATGTGCGCAAACCATTAATGTATTTTATTTGTTCATTTTTTTTTTTTTATAATCGATTCTTGCCTTCAAGAATCGATGCATCGTCATGACGATTATTTTGCACATCCTTATAGGCAGCAGTGGGCTGCGGAGGTGCGGCGCCCGGGGAGCAGTGTGGGGTGATTTATACTCAGAAACCGGGTCGTCTGCATGTGTCACAGTGAATGCAAATGTGCCCCCGAGTGTCTGCAGACACTCTGCTGCACTTCTCCAAAATTGTAGGTGACTGAAGACAGGAGGCCTCTGATTGGTCAAATCTACATCTGCTCTACACTATGTATATTTCCTGTTTGGTACCTTACCGGCTTGTTTTGTTTTAATGACCGCCATTGTGGAAAATCGGCCAGCTAGAAGAGCGAGGTGCGTGAGAATGTTGGGACCCTTTTTCCACCTGGATCCCCAATCTTTTTCGGCCTCATGTCCCTCCGTTGTCGCACTAACTTGCCGCCACTTCCTCACCGCCTCGGCTGTATCTAGACCCACAGCTGGTTCGTGAAATAACATAGCGCAGACCACACTTCAAAATTGGGCATACATCAAAAATATCTGCGACAAGCTCACTGCGACACACTTCTGCTGGAGTATAACCAGCCCTTAACCCCTAGAACCCTACGGACCCACCGGTGGGTCCAGCTGCTACGTGACCTCGTAATTTTAACAAACCCCCAGTATTGATGTAAAAAACACATTTGGCACAGTTTGGTGACATTTATGGATAAATGTGCCAAAATGGCCTCTCCGCCTAAGAAATTTCTCACTAATACCATTCTAAAATAAATATGATTCATCTGATTGAGTCCAAATTTGGTATATTTTTACACAACATTTAGATTTAAAAGTCTGTACTACTTTTTTGTGCTATAAATAATATTTTGGTAGTGTTTTGCAATGTTTATTTCAAAGAAAATTTTGGCGAGGTTCAAAAAATGCTAAATATTTTGTATTTTGTCCCTAATATTTCAGGCAGGGTCAAAGCTACAATGGTGCTGACATCTTACCTTTACAGACGTACCAAAAGTTTCTTCTTAAATCTAATAGCTGTGAGGCTATAAGTGATATACTTTTGTGTGTTTTTGTCAGGCAGAAATTTATTTATACCCCCTTCGGGTGTAAGAGGTTAAGGGTCTGTTGCTCAGGGACCCAGAGTGGCAGTCTGTGGTAGTGGGGCTCGAATTCAGAACCTCGGGATTCCAAGAGCAATGCCCTAACCACTAGGTCACACTCCCCTAAGATAAAGATCCTACACATTCCAACCTCTGTTATGGTAGGACAGGAAAACCTACCAGACGGCTAGTTAGTAAGTAGATGGCGCCTGCTTTTCATGGAAACTTCTGGACCGTAATATTAAACAATTTCCTGCACCTTCAAAGATTTAGCCCTAAAAATATTTTATCTTTCAAATTATCCTCCTCAAAGCATAATGAATACATAACCTTCAATCTAGCCTTGTTGTTTACACAGCTTTTATCTCTTTTAAAATCCTTATTTTCATTTAGTTTGTACGATCTGTTTATGAATAACCGCACCATTGCCAGTTTTATTAAAGAGAATTGTCCTATATAACCTCCCTCCTAACCATCACTAAATGTAAAAAAACTCAACAAGAGGTTTTAATAAATGGCTTCAATTACTACTTTTATATCTAAATCATTTTAGTACTTTTTAAATCAGGAGAAAAAGGCTAACTATCAACAACCATGAAAACCTGAACAGCTCTTTTAAAAAGCGACCGCTCTGCTTCATGGATGTCACAAGGACATAATTTGAAAGGCAGGTTTGCCCAGATTAACCTTTCTGTTTATGTAATGATTACGGAAGCTGGTAGTCCAAAGCAGAAGAAAGATCACTAATTAGTTTATTTTAATATAACGAAGGAGACTTGCGGCTGTTTATGCCGCAAAACTGACAGCAGCAGAGATAGTGGTACGTTTGGTGAGAACACAAGGCTCTGGAAATGGCTTCTGCAAAGGAAGGATTCAATTGTTAGGCCTGCTGCATGCAGCTACGTCTGTAGTGAGTCATTTAAAAATAACAATAAATAATAACAGATTTTTCAAAATAACAGTTAATTAAATTTATATCAATAATTACATTGCAGTTTAGGCTTTTTTGGAGCAAAAAACTTTAGCTAAAAAAAAACAAACAAAAATACAAGTGAACGCACGGGCATACGGGAGTCCGATTATTACACATACATGAGCAACATTAGACATCAGCTGATGCTCTCTGTGCTCTGTAACCATGACTACACCGTCTCCTGGGAAGTTGGCATGACAACAACGGAAAGACAGCAGTGAGACAGTAGGGGGGGTTCTGGATTAGATGGGGAGCTTGGAAAGAAGAGGTTGATGGGAGATAGGAAATAATAATAACAATAAAAAAGAGGAACATGATAAGATGTTGTAAAGATACAACAATAACTGTTGATTTGTTGGGGATCATTCTTCTGTACTATATGTTTAATCTCAGCCAACAGGTTTTCACAGGAATATTAATGATTAAGCAGACAGCTGTTGGTTACTTACATCCTTATTACCCTCTTTTAGCACAGAAATGTCTCCACTTTGCCCCTCAGGAGCAGCAGTAAATACTCGCTGCAGGGCAGCCAAGGGGATACTGTGCTGTTGGCCTATCAGTGCTAATCAACAACCAGCTAACTGCTTTCCCCTTTATTTGACCTTTTCTGATCGATAGCTCAACGCCGAGCTGCAGCAGCTCCCAGCCTACATCTCTATCTAATATTCTTACTGGCACACCTTTCCAGTCTGTTCCTCATCAGCACTTTTTCACCTTGACCGACTCCCTTACCCGTACAGCTCGACTTTTATTGCTATGGAGGATGTTGGGGTGCTTTGTTTACACAAAGGCAATGATGTAGCAACTTGATTCAAGGGATTTAAATGCCACCGCTTTATAGGAGTCATCTGTGAGCAATTTAGAGGACAAACGGTTCCAATTTCTAACCAGTTCCATGAACTATCTGTTAAATACAAACCGTCTCATTCAACTGTTATTCTGACAGAACAAAGAGGATGAACGAAACCAAAAGAATATTCTTGTTCTCTATGTTTTAAGTTTGAAGTAAGGATCTGTGTTTTCAAAATGTTGCACAGAAATGTAAATTTCATTATAAGAAAAGCCTCTCTCTTCACGTTTGCAGTTTTTAAGACTCAACTGTTGATGACCCCATTTGTTCGTCCAAATCTCTGAGATCTGGGTTTTAACTCTGACTGGATAATAAATATAAATACATAATAAATATTGTGGGTTTGCATATCCTAACATTTAAATCTCAATTTGTTTATTTTCTCTTGGTTTTATGAGAATTGTGTACCCGTTTATGTAATGTGAAGGATAATCTTTCATGATTCTTGTGAACTAAAATGGACAAAAAGTTAGTTAGTTCTTGGGACAGATTCAAAGGAAACATTTCTCTGTTGGATTGGAAGAAATGTCAGAATTTCAGTCTGAGTTGATGTTCTTCCTGTTTGTTCAACTTGAACTTGCTGCGGCAGCTTAAAGTTTTCTTTTGAGTAACTTCAGAAAGACTAACAGACTGATTCTAATGATGCCTTCCACATTTGAACTGATGAAAGCATTTTTTTTATTGTAGCACTGGAAAAAGTTGCTGCTAGAGCAGTCGCAGCTTTCTGGAGCTAGAACTGATGCTCTGACATGATGCACAGAAAGACTGGAAGTTAAACTCATTAGGTGGTTTAAATTGACACTGGAACCAGTAGGCGTCCATCACATCCCACCACTGCCTGCTTCAAAAGGACGAGCCAGTCCTGCTTGGCTTGAAACGACCTTTATTGCTGAAGTATGCATTAAGAAAAATCTACTGCTGGCAGGAATTTGAACTTTGACTTATTGTACTGAAAGTATTTCTTAATCAACAACAACTAAAACAAACATTCAATAATGAAGAGTTACGCCTTTAAAGAGATATTTTAGTTTTGGTTTTCAGAATAAATTGATCTGCTGGTTGGTGTTAGTTTTTTTCTTTAGTTTTTTTATTTCTGTAGACTTTGCAAGTAAAAAATGTAGACTAAGGTCAAACCTTTCTGAATATTTTCTGCTTGTATGTTGTCACTCTTGCCATGTCAGTACGAATACGCCTTCTGCATGTAGACCGAGTTCAGAGTCTGTATTTGTGACAGTTTGTTCCTGAATGAACAATAACCAAAAACCCTGTTAACTCCTGCGTCTCGTCATTTCTGACACCATCTGTCTGAACTCAATCCCAGCATCCTTCCTCCAGATACGCTGATAAAGGAACCGGGTTTCCACTTTCCAGTTCTGTAATTCCTTCTTGTCATTTTGTCAGACTGAACAGTGTGGTGTCTCTTCACAGCTGTCAGGACATAACGTCCTCATATCACTTATTCCAGCAGGCGACGGGGGTCTGCCTCCGCCCCACAGAATAAGGTCTAACATATTTTCTCTCTGCAGCAATTTTCTTGCCGACCTCCAGGTCAGTGTTGAAGAAAAAAAAAAGGTACAAGAAGCATTTATGTCACAGCAGAGGATAAAACTTGTGCTTTTCTTTTCTCCTTTCCACCAAGTAAACATTAACTACCAGTAAAGTTGAAGGTTGCTCTTTTAGATTGTACTTTGAGCAAAAACTTATCTTTTTAAATGTCAAGTATTTGAATCAGGTATGAGATCTCGAGATCAAGACCAGTATTGACCTCTTTTTTGTCCCCCAGTATTGGGTTTGGAATCTAATCTTTATGGCTTTGTGTTGTTTTGTTGAGACTCAATAAACTTGTATCGAGGCCTGATAGAGACTGTGGTTTTGTTAATGAAAATATGATTTAAAAAAAAGTAAGTCCCTTTGATCTTCACCTGTAGACGCACATCTCACTGAATCAAAACACCATCAGTGATCAGAGTGCTGCTGGATGCCGTCATCTCACACTAAATGATGACCATGAAATCTTACTGTTAGAATATTTACATGACCATGGTATTTGGTTCTTTGATTTATACTGTTTTTAACCAATTCCTTTAAAAAAGCAAACTATTGCACCATTTACACGACCCCTCTGAAACTGATCCGTGCCGAGTTTGGACCGACATTTGTTCCTAAAGACCATTTATACATCACGCTCGCACGGTTCCTTGCCTCCTATCGGCGGTTCATGATACTACAGCTCTCAGTGCTGGAATTACGCAATCAAAAATGGTAGTGCCCATAACATTCAGGAACTTGTATGCCTTGATGCCGTCCTCCATCCAAATTTTAAAGAGAGCCTCGGTCTCGACATCATCCCAGGTCGCACCACTCTCTTTTGATGCCATTTAGTGTTAATATGCTGAGAAGGATTTCTTGTTGTGAACAGGTGAGGAGATCTGTGAAATGTAAAGCTGGACATGCTGGAAAACCCACGAAATGAGTCAGCTCACTGTAAGTAGGAGATAAGGCGGTCTGCTCATGCGCTCTTTGGTATCAGAGATCCGAGCCACAGATGAACCGTGCCGAGCTCTACTGTACTAGATTTAGCGCGGTTTGGTTGTTTCTGGCACAGTCCAGTTCAGTTGTGTTCCATTTACACTCAACGGTTATCTAGGTTACCGTGCTCTGACCGCTCTTAAAAGGGTAGTGTAAATGAAGCTATTGTGGTATAGACCAAGCTTAAGAGTGTGTGTATACTTGTATATGCAAAACTCACTGAACCAACAGATAAGGAGAATAAAGAGGATAATCTCAGGAAGCCAAAAACATAACTTCAGGCTTAACCACTGTTTTTAAGGGCATAATATAAGTTACATAAAATAATCCTTTGTCCCAACGTTGTAGCCACAAATGTGACTACTGGCTGTTTTGCATTGTTTTGAATTTCCAAATGGCTATGTGATTTAAATTTTTTAAGATTAAGATTTTTTTAAGATTGCTAGTACATATACACACACACATATATATATATATATATATATATATATATATATATGTCAATACATAATACAAATATATAAATAAATACATAAACATAAATAAACTCAAAAAAAGTATATAAAAAATTTACTAAATGATAATTAAGTAAAATAAAGTATTGATTTTAAATTATACAAAGGTCCTGAAAAAAAACAAAAAATCTCTGAAAAGGTGGAGTTAAATGTATTTATCTGACTTTGATTCTTTATTGTATGACAATCAGCCATAACATATGGGAGTAAAAAAGCTGTTATGATTAGACTCAGCTGGAGCCAAATTACAAATAAGTCTTATCAAAACTAGCAAGATAGTAAGATAACTTTTTTTTCTGTCTTCTGTCTTTTTTTATCCATGTGTTGCTGATCTCAATCTACTGATAAACTCTTATTCCTTTAACTGCTGCTTCGTGGAGCCGAGCACCCAACCTCATCCCTTTGATAAACAACAGAGACCCAGAGCAGGGACAAGTGGAGGAGCACTGCAGGGCACATGTGCTGCTTATCCAATATGTAAATATCCCATGACATCAGAGTTTTCAACGCTGCCTTAAAGAGACTGCAGTGGTCTAGATCGATTACGTTTCTAATCACAAAACTTTAGATTTAACTGTACATTTACATTACCCATATGATTAAATTACGCTTTTTTTAAAATATATTTATAAATAAGTAAAATATTCTGCGAAATTAAATAGAAAAACATTCATTTTGGGGGCAAAAGATGAACTGATCTGGCAGTTTCAGGGCAGACAGATCATTTCCAGCACAAGGTTCCTGCCATCCTATCAGTAACTGGATATTTTTACTCAAGCTTCTTAAATGGCACGGTATCATTTAGCACTCATAGTGGCAAGAGATAACTAACATAAGGTAAAATATCTTCTAAAGTTATTAGTGATGATTAAGAATCCACAGCAAAACCTGAAAAATGACGTATGGAAACCCTCCATCTAATACGTTAGAGATGTGCACAGCTGGTAGAGACGTACATCGAAAGACTTGCAGCTGTAAATGCAGCAAACAGGTTCTCCAAAGGACTGACTCAGGGGGATGAATGGTATGCCACACTTGTTAAGTTTAACATAGAAAATAACTGTGAAGTTTATATCTTCTTTCTACTTTATTATATAAAATGTTCATATAAATACTCCTAATAAAACTGGAAATATTTCCCTTTAAAAGATTAGTATCTTCAGCAAGTGTAAAAGAAATGCAAGCAAGGTCATCTCTAACCGCCAGCATTACTGAGCTGTTTCTGCAAAGCTCTTTGTTTACTACCCTTTGTGTGCTTTAAAAATAGGCTGTTAACAAGGAGGGGTATCATACGTTGTAGAGGGGGGTGCTCTTCATTGGTTTGTACTGCTTCATGGGGTCCATCTTATACAGGTGTCGGTCAGTGATGAGCAGAGCCCGGTCCTCCGCCTTGTGAAAACGGTTGATCTGGGAAACACAAAGCTCCTCGTTAGTCATCCCCCGGAGATACGCATGTTATGAGCTGGCAAACAGGCTAACCACTAAACCCTGGAGGGAAATGATGCTCTCCAGAAGAAGGTTTTATAGCCGTGCAAACATGCTGCGAGTAAACGTGGGGAGCAGAGGGCCAATGATTTTTAACAGCCTTATACCTTTCTCACGTTGCAGGAGAACAAAACTCTCATGAACTTGTCTTTTCGCTGCAGTTCGCTGGAAATGAGTGTGAAGGACGACGCCGTGTCGGGGCTGTCACGCTTCTGTCAAACACAAAAAAATCAGAGAGAAAGAAAAATGTTTAGAAGCTAATCTTAGAGCTCACAGGGGGACAGAGTTTAGATCAGGTTGGTGTAAAGCAGCTTCCAAGATAAAAAAAACTGACTGGACTATATTTCCAAGTTTGAAGACATTTCAAAATTTCAGAAATATCATCGACTTCAACGCTTTATGGAGTGGACAATAAACAAAGCCTTGTTTGGCTTAGAAAACATGCAATGTAAACTGAAAGAACAGGTCCTTCCCACTATCATTGCAACTCCCACCCCCTTACAGGGAAACAGAAAACCTTGCCGGTTCAGCCAGGCCAACAATTCCCTCTAATGACGCCCCTTTCAGAGACTATTACCCCATTTACACTACCCTTGAAAAACTGTGCCGAGACCGGTCTGAGCTCAGTAACTGAGATAACTTATCGTGTGTAAATGGAAAGCAAACTGAACTGAACCGAGCTAGACACAACCGGGCTGCGCTAACTGCAGACCAGTTCCAGAGGTGGGCTCGGCTCGGTTTTTCCCTGGCTCGGTTCTCTGACAACAAGAGCCATTAGTAGTAGTTGGCATTCCAGTAGTTGGCGGTAATGCCCCTCCGGAAACAGAAGAAGAAGAACAACTTCTTCTTCAACTATAAACAACAATCAAAATCTTCTCCACGCAACATTTTAAATAATAACACCGAAGTACAGCAATAATAATCAAGCATAACTTTCTGAATATGACGGGCTCCGCCATTTTGATTTGCTTGATTCCCTCCTCCTTCGTCGTCTTCTTCTTCTTGTGTTTTATGGCGGTTGGCAAACAACTTTTGGTGCATTACCGCCACCAACTGCTTGGTTTCCTCCTTCAATACCGGCAGTAATACCGCAGATCGTCACTAGGAGGCGAGGAGTCGAGATAGCGTGATGTGTAAACGGTCGTCAGAACCGAGCTCGGCCTGGTTAACTGATCCGAGCTCGTACCGGTCTCGGCATGGATCGGTTTTTCAAGGGTAGTGGAAATGGGGTAAAAGACAGGTATCAGGTATCACAGGCAAACAAAGAACCCAAACAACCCCCATTTTTAAGGGCCGGACCCGTTTGTTCGGTTCAATTTGCATGTTTTCTAAGCCAAAACAAGGCTTCGTTTTTGGTCCGCTTCGAACTCAACACTATTTCTGACATTTGAAGTTAAAAGCTTCATGGAAGGGAAGAGAAATGTCTTCAAACTTAGAAACAAAGTCCAGTAGATTGTTTTTTAACTTTTTTTGGAATGACTATGACCTGGATGACTGAAAATCTTCAGCAGCAACAACCAAACATAAATGTATTTTAATGTAATTTTATGTAAAAGACCAAAATAAAGTGGTTTATAGATAAGATCTCGATTCTCCTCCTCATACTCACCACGTAGTTTCCCTCCCAGGCTCTCTGTAAGCCCAAGTCAGCCCTCTGTCCCTTCAGGGCCTCCAGAGTGGCTATCTTGGCTCTGAGCTGCAGAGTCTCCTCGGGAGAGAGGCTTTTAATATTGGTCCATGCCCACCACCTGAAGGAAACATCCAGAAGTATCCATAAAGAGCAGAAACATCAGAGAAAGAAAGAGTCTCTCCTTTAAGGCCCCTGCTCAAAGCCTTCATGCTGCAGATGGGTTAGCAGACCCCAGCTGTGCTTCACTGTTTTATTCACTCACAAATCCTGACAGCCAACAGAATTCTCTAGGAGGGCTATCTTCTAACTGTGGCCACCTTTAGGGTGAAGAAAAAAAAACTACTTAAAAAAGGATGAAAGGCAGAGATGAGTCTTTGATGGCGAAATAAAAATCGATGCCCAGCTTGAGCCTGAAGCCAGAGGAAATGTGTAAGCTGCTTGGAAACGGACACAACTGGTTGTTAGTAACACTCTGGGCGAAGTGTTGTTTACCGGGAGATTTCCTTGAAAAAAACAAAACAAATAAAGCCTTCAGAATCATCTCTAAAATGATCATGGCCTCTCTTTTATTCTGTGAGTAATTAGAGATTATAATTTAAGCTTTATTTGAATACTTTAGTTGCTTCAGGTAAATGTAAGCCAACTAGCAATAAAGGAACTTGAAGATGTCTCAGATTGGAGTTTCATCATGAGGTCTGCTGCAGACTGACAGCGATAAATTGCAGATCCAAGGTGTGAGCCTTTATGAGGCATAGATAAATCAGCTGGTGTGCAAAAAAAGCATTTTCAGAAAACTACCTTCTCCCTAAACCTGAGTTTGTTGCATTGTCTTAGCCATCCTCTGTGAGGTCACAAAATAACCTTACAATCACTGTTGCAAAGAGGATCACTTCAAATTCAGGAGTCTGGGGGACAAGCACTAATACAAAACAAGTCTAGTACGTGACTAAAACCCATGGGAACCAATACTGCATTCATTTTGCTTTGCAGCACAATAAAGTAAAGAATCATAATTTCAAAATGTGTTGAGGTATTGGACCTGATTTTTTAACGAGACATATTAGTTGGGCAGCTTTGGTAAAACTATGGATAGGAAACAGTGCTTATTGTTCCAACACTCTGTAGCTGCTCTGGATGGATACCTGTTGTAGATGTTCTTTACCGCTTCTTCAAACCTGCGCAGAACTTTGGGAGGAGTTGGCCACTTCACATGTTTACCGTGGTCCTTCATGGAGCGCACATTTTTAAAGCGACGGTTGAGCTCGCGGATGTAGGACTTGACCTTATAGCGTCGATAGGCCCGCAGGATGATGGCGGCAGCACGCATCCGTCGGTATCGCTTTCTAGCGAGTGTGCCCCTCCAAACCTGAACACACAAGAATCATATGGAATAAGAAAAAGGGGGGGGGGAAGCATTAGTTTTTTCCCTCTTTTTTTTCGGCAATGGTCCTGTCTTTAAATTTATTAACTGTCTTTGGGTTATGGTGAAGGAAGCAAAATAAAATTAAAGAAAAGAAAATGTAATTAAGAGCAAATCAGATTATTGAATTGTGTATCCAATTAAATTTTGGATATACATTAGAAAAACAAAACAAAACAATGGAATCTTGAAAAACTGTTAGATCTAGGAAACAACAAAACTATATAAAAATGTATTTTCTCATATGAAAAAATAGAGAATCTTCATGTTTTATAAGGCCGGGATAAAATGAGGTCGGGATAAAAAAATTAAAAAAAGACACCCACTATGTGGTGAAATTATCTCCACCCACTTGTTGGGTGGACCATCAAAATCTATACACTCCATGTTTTAATAACTCTGAATTTGGCTAACCCAAAATGCCAAAATTGTTAGGAGCTATTTATATATATATATATTAGGGATGCACGATATAATCGGCCCCCTATCGGTATCGGCCTGTTTCGGCCTTAAAACTGAATATCGGACATCGGCCGCCCCACCGATATTTAACCCGATATTTGATCAGCTTCTGAGTTTCTAAAGTCTAAAAAAAAAAATAAAAATACTACTTATTCTTGTTCCTCAAATCTTCTTTTTTACAGACTTAAATACTTCTAAAGATGAGGGAAAAAATATTGATACATTAAAAT
>NW_015150471.1:2459161-2469530 GCF_000732505.1 Cyprinodon variegatus
AAATATATATATATATATATATATATTTATGTATATATATATATATATATATATATATGTTATGCTCACAAAACAAAAGTAGTAAACGTTCAACATGAATTTAATATAAACAGATTTGAGTTAAAACTGAAATTCAGCATTTATCCTGCTAAAATCATACCTAAGTAAAATGTACAATGTATTTATAGATTTCAGAACTTTGACCAAATATTTACTACTGATAGTTGTATTTTTCAAGTCATTGAACAGTGCACACCATTTGTATTATTCTGCTGTTTAAAAAAAAATGAAAAAAAAAGAGTACAATGGATCATTCATGCAAGTTAAAGTAGCTTTGTAACGGCTTTACCTTTTATCAACACATCCTACTCATTTTATACAATACTCTAACACCTCAATCAAAGAGAAGCATCAAGGTTACCCATTAGAACAAGCATAGATGAACAGATAGATACACCGACTTTACTTCTTCCACACGCCAAACAAACGTTCAAGTATCAAAAAAATGAATAAGCAAATTGAGAATATGAACAAAAACCTGTACAGACATAAATGGGTATCAAACTCTAAGACATAATAAAGACAAACAGAAAAACAAAGATTTCTATAAATAAATACAGGCTGAGTGGCTATCATATTCTCTATAACGTCAATAATAGATGCTAGTGGGATCTGAGGGAACCATAACTCCTAATCCAACCACTTTAAAATAAGCACCATATGCTCTGCTTTCAACACTATTCTCCAATTCTGACACAAACAGAAAATCCGCTGTTAATGTGTCCCCTAAATAATCCCTAGAAGCCACTAATCCGCTGACAGGACTCTCAACATGACCATTTAAAAGCAATATGGCACTGAAGGCTCGCTTCTGAATATCCTTTCAGTGTGATGCACTGTAATCACAGATCATGAATATTTAATCCTTCACACTGAGGGGGAGGCGGCTGCTAGAGACAAGGGTTTCTTGTATTTGCATATTGAAACTGTGGAGGAGGCAGTTTTCACCTGATGAGAGCCGCATTGCAACAGCGTACAGAGAACAAGCTGGATCACTAAGGACACAGATGAATCGATCAATGCTGCTGCAAATAAAAGTGATACATTTCTCCTTCTCAGTGGAAAATTGTCATGTCGGAATCAAAAAGATTGAACGCAGCTGCACAAAGGGCATACCCAGACAAATATGGAATAAATAACAGTAAAAGCCAAACTCATCCAATCAAAAAGACAAATTACTTTCTGAGAATTTGTATTTTCAGGCTTTTAGAACTGTTCAATCATGTAATCTAACATAAACTGTGATCAGGCTTGTCTGTGTAGAGAATATCCACCTAAAACAGGCGTTTAAATCATTTACCAGAATTTTCCGCATATTTAAATTTAAAGGCTGCTTAAATAATATGTCATTCTGGTAGGAAATAGAAGATTGCATAACACATACCAATGCATAAAAAGCAAAGAGAGGTTAACGGTTGTTTCTATTTTAATTCTGACCGTAGACCCTGTGCTGCTGTAAATCTAGCTTTACAATCTTTAGATAAAGGTGCGGGGTCAAACCTTATAAAATTTATTGCTGCAGGGATTAAAGGACTCTACATTAAGGTCAAGATGTCAAATGTTTTATGCTCAACAGAAGAAGAATTTTTAATCACAGCCAGGATGACGATAGAAAGAAATGCTTTAATGTTTACATTTTATGTGGATATTTCCAAAACAGCCTTGAGAACCCATTTAACTTTGGAACATTGCAGCACATGGAAGTTTTGCCATGAAAGTGGTATTTTTAAAGTACCGTAAATCCTCTAATATTGGCCTGTATTCCATTAGCAGCCGGATCTCTAATAATGGCCTGTCTGGCTGTCGACGGAGGTAAATACTGGCCGGATTCTTATACAGGCTGGAGCTATAATTAGAACCAACAATGTTTCTGGGCAGTCCTCAACAACTTGTGATAGTAACATACAAGTACTACAGGGGGGCAATGTTTGCTAACGAATCCAAGCCATTAGCATGGGAAGTCCCATCCTTAGCGCAGACACTGCTGCAGACAGGAGGTCGGCTTGTTTTGTTTTTATGACTGAAATTGCGGAAAACAACTCGTGAAGTAGGACAAGCTAGAAGAGCGAGGACCATTTTTCCACCTAGATCTCCTCTCTTTTTCGCCGTCATGTCCCTCCGTTGTTGGACTACTCGCCCCCACGTCCTCACAGCCTCTGCCGTATCTAGACCCACAGTGTATAGCAGAGACCACGCTTCAATATTGAGCATAAATCAAAAATGTCTGAATCAAGCTCACTACGACACACTGCTGCAGGAGTATAACCAGCCACACGTTGCCAACCAGATCGTTCTGATCTGAAAGACAAATGTGATTACCGGTAGGTCTGGTGGTTAAATTGCAGCTGCTGGAAGATGTCTGAATAATGTTCTGTATACCGTTATGGTAACTGTGTTTTTTCAATAAATGAACCTAGTATTTTATAGGTTCAAAGAGACACAAAATCTTCGTTTTTATTCATTCAACTGGTAGTCTGTTTTGATCAAATAGAAATAGAGACCTGGCTCTAATTCTGGCCTCCTTCCAATAATGGCCTGGACCAAGATGTACCTGAGTGAAATAAAGGCCCCGTCATATATTAGAGGATTTACGGTATATCTTCCGAAATGGCAAAAAGCAAAGGTAGGAGTTAGAGCCAACCATCTGAAGGTAAAACAGACATGCTTTTATTATCTTTGATTTAGTGCAACAACAGAAAAGAATAGATGAATAAATTAAACTAAAAGTATATCAATGGAAAAATAAAGCAATAAACACCAAAGTAATGTAAAAATGCCAAGAACGCTCATGTAGGAGCAGCTAAAGGTTTTCCATTTATAAAGTGACAGTAAACAACGAGTGGTACAGGCAGTCAAAGCTAAACAATCTTACATTAATCTGCTGAACTCATCTAAAAAAAAAAAATAAAAACTCCAAATACATTCAGGTCGAAATGAAGCATTTATACATCCTTGTTTCTACATATGGACACTCCTTATATTTCCATGTAAACAGATGATAATTTCTGCAATTTATTTTGCTAACATAAACAACACAAACTAAATAACATTAATTTGCTGTGTTGAACTTAGGATCCTCTCTTAGCTATGGTCTCTTCTGCCTCTTCTTTATAACAGAAAAAAATACACTAACAATTTCTTCTTTCTTAGAAAGAAACTATGATCCTAAAATGAAGGTGTTTTTTATACTTCCATTCCTACAGCCGAGAAAAAATTGTGTTCATCCTTCACACCAATCAAAATATGTGGCAAATATGTTGAACATCTAGGTTTTATTATGAAAGCTGTAGTTTCTGTTTTTGAGCAAAAAAGTTGAACTAATGTTGGTAAGCACTGAAAAGAGAAACCGGTATTAAATGCAAAGCTTTTAAATAATAGATGGACTTCGAAGAAGGGCTGCATAAACGATCATATCAATATCACATTATAGCGTTATCGAAAGAACAGTTTAGGGTCAGATATGTTTTATTGCCATTTTCAATTGTTCTGTATAGATCTTTTTTGACTAATGACATTTAAAGCCATGTCTGGCTATAGCCTAAATTGCGTGGGGTTAGCTACTCCAGTATATCACCAAATACAGTCATTGATTAAGGCATGGTACTTCGGTAATCAAGTCCATCAAAATATGAGATAAAAGGTCCCCACACTGACAGAAACTTGTCAGAACCTCGTGATAGAATTTGCTTACACTTTAATGTAAAAGTCGATCCACCTGTATATAAACCATCCTGACAGTACATATGACACCTCAAATCTCTGTGTTACTCCCTTGTATTTTTTTTTTTATTTCTTATTTTTATTTTGTTTTTCATACATGTACACTTGCACCTTAATCCCTATTTATCTTGATATACTCTATATATATTGTTTATTCTTAATGCACCTTTTCCTCCTTTTTTTAACACCTTCTTTAATTACTATGCCAATATGTGACCAGTGAATTTCTCCGCTGTGAGATCAATAAAGCTCATCTAATCTAATCTAAAAGTGCAAATTAAAGAGCAATGCTTAGTTTATTTCTAATTCCAACATTTTCCAATCAAAGTAAACCACTTGTCATACTTTTTCCACTTTTCTCAGTTCGCACCAGACCAACTTGTTCCAACATTACTCATGGTGTGTCACATACTGTATGTATTTTACAAATATAAAAAATAGGAAGAACATTTATGATTAATTACATATTTCACTTCCATCTGAAACGTATAAGTAAAAACAACTTACAATTGATGGTATTATATTAAACAAGCTTCTTGGCCCCCTTTCAGAGATTGTTCTCCAGTTTAGATACGTCTTCCACCACACAATTGTCTTATGTTTACTTTTATATACAGTTTACAGCAACATAAAAGTGCTGTATTGAGGAATCAATGAAAGCTCACTAAATAATTTGGCTGCCTAAAGTCTAAATGGTGCACAGAGGTTTGGCAGATCAAGTCCGTTTTAATGAGGCCATAAGTCACTAATTAAAATGTGACTGATGTCAGTGGTTGAAGGTAATGGTAGGGGCCTCAACAGGAGCCCAGCACTCAAACACAGACGATTCTCTGCTCAAACAGTGTAGCACTATGCCTCCAACGAAGGGGGCGGGCTGATGGAGATGACACTCAGGGGGGTTTGAGGATAAATCAGGCCTATAACTAGGCCCCTGACGGTCTGCCGCCTCAGACTTTGGGCCAATAAAGCCATCTGATCATTATGGAGGCGGCCCACACCAAGCTTAGAGGCTCCGGGTTTACGAGCCCATCAATGCAAGATTAGGGATCTTTTTCTGTTGCAACAAAGCAGAACAGATTGCTGCTGTTTGGGTGGAGAAATGAACACTAGATAAAAAGCTATGGTGTACTGGGAAGAGCAGGAGTGTGGTCCAGCTCTATTTTAGAGTAAGGGAGGCTTAAAGCCCAGCTATATCCATCCATCATCTAGCAATCACTGAGTGAGAGGCTGGGTATACCAGCCGACAGTTCATAAAATAGCCCTGCAACTTTATTATTTCTAGTGCATTCATTGCCAGGATGTTCCCATAGTGCTAAAAAAATTATTTTCTTCTAGTTAACAAAGATTGTCCACTACCAGCTCCAGTTGGAAATCCAGACCAGGGTTTTATTTGACATTAATTTGACTCTCATTTATCTCACAATTTATAATACAAGGAAGTCCACCTAAGGTGACAGGTCAGGAAAAGATAGCATTACTCAGAAAAGTAATGCATAGCAGAGGAATGGGAATCTGTCGACAGAATCATGTTGTTTATGCTAAAAAGTTGGTCATGATTGACGAGTAGGAAGAAGAACAAGATTGTTAACAGTCATAAACCATGTAGAGGCATAAGAGATGTGTGAAACAAGGTGCTCTGATCATATGAGACGACGAAAACTAATACAGAACATCACCCCGCACAAAACGGCACCACATTAGGACATGAAAGTGGTGGAGGGAATGCTACAACTGGATGGCTTAGATCAAAGAGAGTACCGTAATTTTCGGACTATAAGCCGCACTTGAATATAAGCCGCAGAATCGAAATTGCATGATTTGTACATAGACAAGCCGCACCGGACTATAAGCCGCGGGTTTTTTATGTTTAATTACCATATGGTTCGTGCACAGAGAGGATTGTAGGGAAAGAGGCAACTGTTTGGGGAAGCTCCTATTTATTAACATTTCAACACAATTGAAGTGAGACAATTCCTCCTGCTGGCGTCTCCAACGTCTCGCCATTGACTCGTTGATTCCAAGGTTACACGCAGCAGTTTTATTTCCTTTGTTTACTGCCAAACTGACTGCCTTTAACTTAAAAGCTGCATCTTATGCATTCCAACGTTTGTTTTCCATAATGAGGGTGTCACACAAACTGTCTTGCGCTCGCAGTCTTTCAGTCAGTCTTTCTCGGAGTCTGCTTCCGGAGGATGTCCGCATTCGCACGGCTACTTGTGTGCTGAAGCAAATGTGACGTCAACATGGTGGATGGTAAAATCCATAGATTTAGGTACCGTATTACCCTAGCGAACGTTTGCTGTAAAAGTCCATAGATAAGCCGCATTGTTATATAAGCCGCAAGGTCGAAAAATGGTCGAAAAATGGGGAAAAAGTCGCGGCTTATAGTCCGAAAATTACAGTAAATGCATTCAGTCTAAAAATGGGAGTTTGTGGTAAGACCATAAGTTTTTGTTTCTTTTTTTTTCTTGGCAAAGAAAAATTAAAAGTTTTTAAGTGCCATTTGAGAAGTCAAACAACCTGCCCTGGGCTGCAACTGGAACCTCCGTAGAAAAGCTGAGGTGTTACAGGATTTGGTTTATTAACCAGAACAATAGGAACACCAAAATGCATCTATTGGAATCCTCAATGGGAGAATGTCTTCTTTTAAAAAAGGGATTTATAGAAGAAAATCTGTTAATTCTTTTATGCATGTTTTCTTTATTACTACAAAGACCCTATAGAAGACACACACTGCAAAATATCCAACGTTAAAAATGCAATAAATTTAGCTTAATTGTGAATTAAATGCTCACTCCTCCCACTGTACACAGTCCAGGCGGGCATAAAGAAAACAATCCATTTATGGGCTCTATTAAAGGAAAAAAGGATCTATTTAGAGAAGGACCAAAAGCAGGCTGGACCAAAGTCGTCCTCTGGGGACACCAAGCTGCTTTTAACTGACAAACTCAATGAGAGGGCGGTCTAAGGGGGGTGGGGGCTAATAACAGGATTGTGTGACAGATTCTGGTGAAGCTGCATGGTCTGCTGACATCTTGCTGTCAAAAGAAAACACTGAGAAGAGGCTGAGGGCAGCAATCATTATCATAAATCAATGAAAGGTCTCATAGGAGTGGCCCACTCACTAGTAACCCCACAGCAATGACACAGGTTCATCCCTCTCACTCTCCCTCACAGTGCAGTTTAAATGTTTACCTCAGGGCTAATGCACTGCAATGATGTGAAACAAATGCGTTCAAGCTGATCTGAAATATTGCAGTCTAATTAAATAGGTGTTATTGACGAGTAAAATGAATTGGCTCCATTGATCAGTTTAATGAGACTGGACCAAATACATTGCAGGAACATATGTTTGAGGGTCAGCAATATAAGCTTTCAAAAACAACCATTAGTCAAAATCAAATGAGTGATCCATTGAAGGAAACATATTCTGGGAAAGACTTTCATTCTTAAAATCTTACATTTTATATGCAACCTACAGAACAATGCTCAACTCCAGACTATGGGGAGTGAACTGGAATCTCAAAACATAAAGGGACGATGACAGTTTTTTTATGTAAACTTTTAACCTAAAAGTTTACATGCCAGAGACATGTAAACATTTATCTTCAAGCAGACAGTTTATTACCACTAAAATTCATTTTGCTTTACCAATACAGGGAATTTGGCAAAGTCTCTCTATTTGGATGCTATTCAAATAATCAAAATACTTCATTAATCCTAAAGAGAAATGAATTTTTCAGTAACTAATAGAGATTTTTTCCAAAGAGATGTTTTATGTTGTGATGGCTGTAGGCAGTAAGGATCTTCTATAGCTGTCTATCTTTCACCGCTTCTGGAGAAGCCTCTTACTAAAGACACTCTGTTGTTGTTTAATAGTCCGATGAAGAGGATGCTCAATGTTGTCCATAGTGTTCTTCTCTTTATAAAAAATTATGTGTGAAATAATCGCCAGAGCTTCCTAGAATAGAGGCGGCCTTCTTTACCAGCTTGTTGAGCCTCTTCAAGGTCACGCTCTCAAAAACACATTATGCAACAAACTGCGCTACCATGCAGCCTTAGCTCTGGTTAAAAAATAATTTTTTCCAAACCTATTTTGCATTTCTGTAATCAGAATTCTGTAATAAGTGTGTTTTAGGAGAAGGTCTAATCTGTGAGGTGTTAATGTTTACTTTTGTCTATGTTTTAACTTCTTTTATAGTGAATCAGAAGTGCATACTGTATTTTCGCGACTATAAGGCGCATATAAATGTCTTGATTTCCCTCAAAATGTGCGGCGCGCCCTATGTGTGTTGTTACTGCGGACGTTGTTGAGACCACCATGAGAACGTTAAAGGGTCAAGTGTGGGCGTAGATTGTGTATAAAAGAACAGGTATGTGCTTTATGCAGAACATTGTTGTCTTAACAACCCTGAAACTGAAGGCTATCCGCTACGCAGAGGAACATGGAAACCGAGCAGCCGCGAGAGAATTCAAGATTAATAAATCGATGGTTTGCAAGTGGAGGAAGATGGAAAACGAACTCCGACAGGTGAAGAAGACGCAGCGGAGTTTCCGCGGAAATAAGGCGAGGTGGCCTGAGTTGGAGGAAAGACTGGAGCGGTGGATCATCGAGCAAAGAACGAGTGCGACGAGCGTTTCGACGGTCACTGTTCGACTAAAAGCAGTAACGCTAGCGGAAGAAATGAAAATTAAACATTTTTAAGGAGGTCCGTCGTGGTGCTTTCGTTTTATGAAACTGCGCCATTTTTCCATCCGGACCAGGACTACAGTAGAGCAGCAACGTCCGGCGGATTATAATGAAAAGCTGTCGAGCTTCCACTCCCACTGCAGCAAACACATCGCCCACAAACGCATCCAGCCAAGCCACATCACCAACATGGACGAGGTATGTACCGGTATATAAAACCCGCGCCCTATAATCCGGTGCGCTTTATGTGTGTGTTAAATACAGTAATGGCACACATAACTGAGACTGCGCCTTTTAGTACGGTGCGCCTTATGGTCGTGAAAATACGGTAAATATTAGTTGATTTTATTGGTTGTGTGCCGACATCAGGTTTATGCCAATTCTGTTTATCAAAAACTTATTTTGGCTTCAGCAAAAATCCTGGTTTCTTTAGGGAAGTTATTCAGGGAAAATTAACAATCCATCCATGTCAAGGCATAGTATTTAATACAAAACAATGTCATTCATGTCTGTAATGGAATCAAACAATGAGTTCTAAAAAAGAGGGACATTATTAGTCCTAAACATTTGCTAATTTAAATATGCAACTAATTAAAATATTATATTATTAAACATAAGAGTCCAGTTTTAGAAACCTATGAAAAAAATCAGTTACAACACAAATTCACTGAAAAATCATAGCTTTATCTTAGAAAAGGCCAGGAATATATCCTCTTCTTTTATACAAGCAGTGTTGTGCAGGTTCAGGGGGATCATAGGATCAGCAACCGTGTTTCTACAGTTTTTTTTAGATCAAATAAATGTCTGGGCCGCTAGAGAGGTCCAAAGCAGATCTTCATTTCTCAGAAAGAGGGCAGCTTAGATTTAACCCATGGAATAAAAATCTTCCAAGAAATGATTAGAGCGGCTACATTATTCATTGATTTCAGACATGACTCGTATACTAAGCATGGATGGAGAAGGGAAAACAAAAATCTTTGTTACCTATAGATGTTTTTATTTAGCAACAGACCTCATGTAGCCTCTCTGTGAAAGTGGGAGACCAGAAACAAAACACCCCTCATGCCTGATAAACCCAGTTTTACACATGAACCATGTAAAGCTTCAGAAAGCAATTAAGACTGCAGCTCAGAGGACAAGAGGGGGGGTGGTGTCATCTCATCACTGACAAACGCTGACAGGTACTGTGATGTGGATGGCTGAGCTTGGATTTATGAAATATTCATTTGCAACACACAGAGCAGGTGGGGGAAGCGGATGTATATTTTACAGGCTACCTGTTTTATGCTGGACTCTGGGATTCATTTTATTTCTGATCATGTTAAAGTATGGATAATCAAACTGATTTGTCTGGTTTAATGTCAGAGACAGACTGCAATAAGTAGAAATACTAGGTAACGGTTAGAATATCTAGAATATAAAGTAAGGATTCATAAATGGAGGATTAATTTGAGATGAGGAGAAACCATCACCCCTCCTTTAGTCTAGCTACCCCCCCCCCCCCACACACACACACACACACACCTCAGTGTAGGAAGAATTATGGTAATTTAAAGTAATAGAAGCAGAGCAGAGGCACATACCCAACCATCCACCACCCCCACCCCCCCTAAGAAAAACACTTGTTTAGAGTTAAATGTCTCTCAGATGAATACTTCTATTTCGGGAGACATGGTCACACAGTGAGCAAAGAAAAAGGGATGAAATACAACAACTGTAAAAAATTCACAACCTGAAATACACAGTAGACAGGGGGAGGTCTTCTCTTGCTCCATTAACATCCCTCATATGTCCAACACACAGTTTCAGGCCTCTTTGTTCCTCATTTTCAGAAAACTATTATTGAATAATCTGCACTAAAAACCAATAGCCCTGAAGGTATCAAAAATTCTAAACTTT
>NW_015150471.1:2469934-2479204 GCF_000732505.1 Cyprinodon variegatus
TACTCCAGAGTGTTGTTCAGCATGGGGGTGAGTAGAAAATGAAGGCTTATCATGTTTTGGGTGTACTATTCCTTTAAGATTACAACCTACAATAATCTGTGTTAGTGTCTGAAAGGCTACCGTATATGTTTTTTCCAAATCAAATTCAGGAAAAGTTCAGAGTTACAACAAAAAACAAAAGAAAAAAAAACACTATTTATAGAAATTGTTAAAAAAATCTGAAAGTTTCAACCAGGGATTAGAAAAAATTGATGAATGGATGAAAGAAAATGAGTTGTTATATAGAACCCAAATAAACTAATTTTGACATTGAGAGAATTAAGGAAAGAAGCCTAAATTCTGGGATTTCCGAGTGTAGACACCCAGCTGCCACTTTAGCTGTATGCAAAGCCACAGATTGTGTTGTTTGATGGAGTAAACTAAGTGGAATCATTATAAATCTGTGAGGTAAATAAGGACGAGGGGCACGCCTGTGTCTCAGTCACACAGCAGCAGGTTTGGCATCGATGTCCCTCCTGGCATAAGGTTGGATGGTGTGCCAGGTCCTGATAAGGACGCCGCTTGGCACAGCAAATCAGACTGTGGCTGGGATGCTGTTTGAGTAACAGCATTAAAAATACAGGAGTCTATTCTACCATCATGCTTTTATTTGATGTTCTGAGAAAATGAAGCGAATGAACACAAACGTGAAGTACATACTGAATGTTTAGCTTTAAAACCGACCAAGGCTAAAACTAAACAGCGCTTCAGCAAAACGTCAGCCGTGCTGAGCTGTTTGATTAGGTGGAAAAGCGGCTCCTTATCAAAGGTGGATTACACCCCGAGATACAAGATCAGGATTTCCTCTGGGAGAGGATGAAGGAACACACAAAGGGTCACGCAGATCAATAAAAAGGTCAGCCAATCATTTCACTACAGAGGATAATTCACCTTGGGAAACGCTTTCATGTTAAGGCTTACCTCAACAGAAATGCACGTTAGAGGAATTCAATGTGGAGGAATCTGCTGACATTAAGTAATGACGACCAGAGAAAGTGTAAGAACGGCTCGGCTGATTTATGCATCAGATTTCATTCACATGTTTGACAAGCTGATGCTGTAGGAGTCTGACTGGCATGCAGTTCGAATTAAATATTCTGAATTTAACCCTTAGACAGATCTGGTCCACATTTACAAACATCAAATTCTTCCGGCGCATAATAAATAGATGCCTGTCTGCTAAATCACACCAAGATCTTGACAATTCCTCCATGCTTGGAGGAAGTGTCATCAAATCAATGACGCATGAGGAGGACAACAACCACTCAACTCAGTGACACATCCAGAGATCAACATTCACGGCCGAAGATCTGAAATGTGTTCAACCATCTTTCTCTTACTGTGATAATGGAAGGAGAAAATTACAAAATACTTTAAAAGACAACAGATATTTTCAATCAGAGGTTTGATTATTGAAAAAAAAACAAACAAAAAAAATCAGGTTTTTAAGCAAATATTTTTTAAGATTTTTCCTGAAATTCTTTTTATTTTCTGAATTCCACAAAGTAGTTATTATTTCCACCATTATCTTTAATCGTTTGAAACATGTAAAACAAGAAAAAAAATGTACAAATTCAGATTAGATATAAAATCTCCATGACAAGAATTGCAATAACCATTTTACTATTAAAGGACATTCAAAGTTTATGTAAAATGTTCTTAAAGATCCTCTTTTTAAGTCATAAGGTTATTTTAAAAAAAGCTGACATAATTTTAACAGATGGTACAAAAACCAGTAGAAAAAGTTACGGGCATACCCTTGAATGTTAGGTTATTTTTCTCTCAGCCCCACTATTCTGTTTGTTGCGGCCTAATTCAGGGTTTATACAGGAATGAGTAGCTCAAATTTAATGATTATTAACGCTCTTTTAATGCTCTTAGAAATCATTTTAATGCCATCAATAAGTATCCATGGCTCTAATATATATTATAATAATTATATATACTGACAAGAGTTAGAATATATTGAACGAAAGTTGAATATTTTTAATAATGTTCGAATATTTTGAATAATGTTCTGAGTAAATTGAATTAAGCCTGAATATTTTGAATAAAAAATTAAATATTTTGAATGATTTCCTGAGAATATGGAATGAAACTTGAATATTTTGAATGATTTCCTGAGAATATGGAATGAAAGTGGAATATATTGAATGAATTCTGTCCTCTTTGTGTCTGAGCTTCTCTGCTACCCCCACCCTGTTTTTCACCCTTCGCCATCTTTACTGTCGACATGCTGCAGCCATGTCCCGGTTTCCTCATATTCCAGCAACTTTTGTTGAAATTTGCATTTTCCCCTACTCTAGCTTTTCCTCCGCCTTGAGCTTGTTTTCCGATCATTCGGCTTTACGTTCCACCGGAAGCAGTTCCACGCAAACATGCGGAACCAGTTATTTCTGATATATTTGACAAAATTGTTTTTAGAAACTTTTTTTTTCTCTTTTTAAATAAAGCATTTTAAATGCCATGATAATCACTTTTAATTAATTTTGATGCTAATTAAGGCTTTATTTAAAAAAAATAAAATTTAATGACTTTTAATGACCCGCGGAAACCCTGTAACTAAGAAAAAAATTCAACTTATGAAAGCAGAATCATCCGTTTCGATTCCATATTTCAGCTGCTAATAGCGTCAGCCAGGCCCTTTGTATGAATAAAAGAAGATCAGTGCATAGTAAACACTGCTGTGCTAAAGCACGATCATTCCAACATAAATAATCATTAATCAAATGATTAAAATGGAATATGGTTGATTGAAGTAGCTGCTATATAAGACTAAATATTGTGGTTGTTAGAAATGAAAAAACAATATAGGATTTAATTATAGGGCTCATTTGCAATAGCTTATAACAATGGTGGAATAGGTGTTGGATAATAAAGTTATGATCAAGACATTAAGACAGAGTCGGTGTGAAACACAGAGTAAAAAAATAAATTAATAAATAAATAGAAAAATTACGTTTTTGGTGCTGAGAAAGTTGATATTGTGACTAGTCAAAAGTTTTGATTTTGTGAGATAATTTGGATAAAATTTTTACCAATAGATGCGCCATGTCCAGAGTTGGGACATTAACAATGCAGAAACAATGCTAATTTTGCAGTAACTAGAACTGTAGCTAAAAGTCAATAACGTGTTACCCATTAATACATTTTAAGCAGATTCATTTTTCATTACTTAAAATGTAAAAATAAGGACTAAAATTTCCCGGTGGAAGCACACGTGACAGCAAATTACACTTGTAAGCACAGTTATGCCTGGAACACAGAGGAGAGATGATGGTGCAGATCCACTTACTCTATGACAGCGTTCCTACAGTAAAGCTACTGAAGGCTAAATGTTTCTGTGAATTGCTCATTATGTTCGGGAACAAAGACAGAAGTTATGAAGGCAAAATCATCCATTTTTTTTTAGATGTCAGCCTTTAGCGCAGCTCTGTAGCAGTCTAAGTTATTGCATGGTCCTGCTTGTTTCTCTGTTTTTCTAAATGCAGAACAGCAGCTGA
This sequence comes from Cyprinodon variegatus, assembly GCF_000732505.1. Classification (NCBI taxonomy): domain Eukaryota; kingdom Metazoa; phylum Chordata; class Actinopteri; order Cyprinodontiformes; family Cyprinodontidae; genus Cyprinodon; species Cyprinodon variegatus. Next base: position 2,473,477 of record NW_015150471.1, read on the forward strand.
TGGAATCCAAAAAGAAAAGGCTCTTGGAATCTCGGTAAACAGATGAAGCTCATAATCTAATTTCAAGGTTGTAATCAGATGTTTCTGTTTGTGAGAGATAGTGAAAGGTTTTAAGAATGATGGATGTTTGTAATTAGAACCTCTTTCATTATCATCAAACACTATAAAATGACAAAGCTTTGATTAATGGGTTCCTAACAATTCGCATTTAAAAGGGTTATACTGGATGATACATGAGCAATAAAGTTAATAAAACAACCCAATGTGGTTTTGAGATTACCTTCTGTAGGAAGATGACAATTCTTTTGACCATTTCAGATCGCTGTTCCTCCAGAGTGAAGAGAGTGCGAGGAGTGCGGATAAAGACCTTTGTTTTGCCGTAAGCCACGTCATGGTCAAACTTGCAGCCCTGCAGAAGCTTCTTCACAGCATCTTTGTCTGAGGAGAGGTCGTGGTTGGGCCACGTATACTCTGAGATCATCTTGTATCTAAAGAAACCCAAAATCATAACATAAGAAACAGCTAAATCCATGTTTAAGTCTAAATTATTGTAAATCCTTTATTAAATTCCAATTAATCAGTGAAATTGTCAAGGTATCTTCATTTCCACTGATTTGACCTTTTATTAATTATCCAGAAATCCTTTAAAGTTAAATTTTTAGCTTCTATGACAAACTGATTCCTCCAACATGTGTATAGTGTGGAGAAACTAACATGAAATCAATTAACCTGATATTTGTAAAGATGACTTTTTAATGAAGAAACTTTTAAGTACAACTCCTGCAAATATTCTTCACTTCAAAAATGTAACTTCTTTTGTTCACGCTTCATTTTAAGATGCATCATGGAGGAAGTTATCCTTCTATGTACTGTAGTATGCAGCTAGTCTGCAGCACTGCTCATGGGGCTGAGACATGGGCGGTTCTAGACAGGGGCCGACGGGGGCCAGTGCCCCTGTAGATCATATCCTGGCCCCCGTTATGGCCCCTGTATTGAATACATAATACTCAAAGAAATTCTAATGATGATATGCCCTGGAACAGACATGGTTACTGATAGGTCCTTTGCATCTATTTCATTTTTTTCTTTACAAATTCTGTTTTAGCAATTATTTAAAACAAGGAGGTGATAGCTTCAGTCGCCTTGAGATAGGAGCCCAGTTTTTATCTGCTTAATGTTTTTTTCCAAAACAAATAAAAAAAAAAAAATCAAATTTTTACAGCTGAATTTATCTGTTTTTTTCTGGAGTTCTAATTCAGAATTTATATAAAAAAAACTTAAATTAAGTAAAAAATATGTAAAATTCCTAAATTATGAATGTCTGTTGATTTAATAAGACATAGAATTTTATTGAAACCTAATTGAATAGAAATGTCACTTCATGCAGCTATCTTAATATATTTAAATCGCTAACCCTGTTTTTTTTTATTTCATGCTTTTCTGGGCCCCCATGAAAACAACATTGGCCCCCTCCTGGCCCCCTGGTACTTTGGTGTAGAACCGCCACTGGGCTGAGACTATTACCTGGCTACACTGATGCACACATCATAACCACACTGCTACTGTTGGTTGGAAAATTGAAGGCAGACACGATTTCTTGACTATGCTCACACACAGAGCTGTAATATGTGATTCAGATAGGTGCTGTTTATTTTGAAGATGCAGTTTTAACCTTCATTCAGACAAGAACTGGGAAACCAGTGATGAGGGGAGCTGAGGTGTGTTGCCATGAGTGTTTCTACCCACTGAATGTTACGGCTGTTAAAAAAATTAGGGGATATCATTGTATTCATCTGATTAATAACTGCCTCATCAAGGCCGGCGCTCAGTCTCTTAGAGTTTCTATTTTGTGGCGTAAATTGTGAGTCAGCTTTAGAGTGAATCAACCTTCAGGGACATTTAAGGTTTTCTGTGGAGGTTTGAGTGATCTACGTGTCCCTTTCTTTCACTTGCTGCACCTTAAAAGGATCTCATTGCGGATAAACTGTGTAGCTTTATTGCAATTTAATTCAAATTCAGTTCTAATTTAATTTCCATAACACGTTTTATGACAGATTTGCTTTATTTTATTATTTTTTTGTGATGTTTGTTCTGGTTATTTGAGAATGATTAACCATGTCGTCTTTAATATGGCTAAAAAGTTTTGTTTTGTTTGAAAAGCATTTTATTTTATTTTTTTTGAAGGTGTGGGGGATTGGGGGTGCGTCAACCCAGTTGGGACATAGAAGGGATAAAAAAAGTTTGGGATCTTGGCTTCCTTTCAGTAATATCCTTTCGGTAATTGTCTTTTTTTTTTTTACATTATAAATCTATAGAGGTTATATTTGTGCTGAGGATCTTTGCAGCGTCCACTGGCTTCTTCTCTGTTTAATGCTCTCCTTAATCAGCTTAACAAATTAGTTGGCTATCATCTCTAGGTAGTTTTGCAGTTCTTTAAAAAAATCTAAAAAATATATAGAGTTCTAAAACATCTGAATTAACAAACAGCAGCATCATCTTCATCTATATAATCATGTTGCGACTCCCATGTCAAAGCACACACACTATCACAGTGCAGATTAGTTTCCAATGTTTTCAGATGTGTAGTCCTTTTAATTAATTATTTAATTCATGAGTTAATAGCAAACAACTTACATTACATAACTGAACATCTAGATGTATTTAAAATTCCAATAACAAAAAAGTTTTCCAAATTCTTCAACATATTAAAACAAAAAGTTACTGCAGAGTTACTTTGGCAAGTTTTGAGTTACTTAGTTACTAACTGGCAATGACCCAATTTCATTATTTTTTCTTTCTTTTTTTTTCCAACAGGTTTTGTGGCAGTTCTGTGAAGACAAGCCAGCCGATAGTCATTTTATTTTTGATGAAGGCTGACAGCAAATTCTACTCAGCAAAGTTGTCAGAAGGTGTAAAGAAAAAAGAACTATATCTAAACTGTAACAGATTAAAGGTAAACTTTGTCTCTTTATAATATTGAAGAAACTCTGCTAAAACTTCAGTATAACAAAGGTTTCCTTCAGTATTTGGATCGTTCTCTGGAAGCAGTAAAACATCAGAACTTGTTCTCATACTTGGGTTGGAAAAATCTGTCATCAGATAATCCATAGTTTGCTAAAAAATCTGACCAACCTAAAAAATTAAGGACAAGTTATAAAAAAAGACAGAAATAAAACATATATCAATGGTTATATAATTCTTCAGTAACATTAGGGGTGATTTTATCTTTTTATAAATTATTTCTTAATTTGTGTTTGCTTCACTATGATTAAAAGGTTAAATTATTAATCTTCTTAAATAAAAAAAAAATTAATTTAAAGAATGAATTTAAACATATCATTACTTGGACAGAAGTGAGAAAGTTGCTGTGAACGAGGCTGCTTTTCTTTCATCATCATGTTTAATAAACTACTACNATCATTACTTGGACAGAAGTGAGAAAGTTGCTGTGAACGAGGCTGCTTTTCTTTCATCATCATGTTTAATAAACTACTACGACTAACACTTATTTTCAGTGCTACTAATGATCACAAACATCTTAAATACATCAAATTTAACTGCAAATCCATTAAAAGCATTTAAAACAATAATAAAAAATCTATAACTAGATAATCAAAAACCTATATAAAGTGATTAAAGATTGAGAGAAATAAAAAAGCCGGTGAAATTCTTGTAAGACTGCTGTACCTCTGCAGGAATCTAGGATATGTCTGCCTGTAGGCGAAGCCGGCTCGACGCACTCTGACGTTCTCCAACAGCCCGAGGTACTCCACCTGATGGCGGCAGCGCTCAGGCTCAAACAAAAGAGGAGATTTAACGTCGTTGGGTTTGATGCAGCGGACATAGTAGGGTTCCTGTGGATGACAGGTCAGCTGAGGGTTAATAACAAGTGCAAATACTTACAAACCAAACGAAAGAATAGCTAGAATGCATTAGAATGCTAATCAGGAGATTTAATTTAATTTCTTTCCTTTTATTGTGAAGTAAATGTGTTTTAATTTTAATGTTCTTAGCCTAGAGAGATCGACTCGAGCCAAATTGAATAGGTCTGAATACATCCCGTTAAATTCAGTCCAAGCACAACTGAAATTCTACTTATTTTAAGAAATCTAGATTTAGATCCAGTTTGCTACAGTTAAATTCGATCCAGATTATTTTACAAATATTTTCCTTCAAGAAATAACATACCTATATTCGTATCTATTATAAAATTTTTCATTACCTAAAAAAATTAACTGCTGTAAAAAAAAAAAAGAAAAAAGTATTTTAACTTGGAAGCTTCTCTAAAATACGCAGCTATTCTATTTTTGTTGCTCGTCACACCAACTCTTGGTCAATCTGGAGCAGAGGGGATTGTTCAAGTCCGCTTTACAAAACAGGATTCCTGATTTGTTATTGTATAATTGACTATAAAATCAAAACTACATCTTTCATCAAGATGAGAGGCCACCTTAGAGTGATGCTTAAGTTTGATTACTGTAAGGATGTGTGTTTCTCTGTGCAAGTCTGAGTAGATGAGTGTATAGCTTGGATCTGTGGGTGTGTGCATGATTTTGACACCTGGGAGTGCAAGTTGTTGAAATGGTGAGAAGGGCGGTAAGATAAGCTTGCCATCTGGTGCTTTTGCATCCCAAACCAACATGTGGCAGGTGGCCTGAGCTCCTGGAGGCTGCAGGACCCCAGCGGAGAGAATGACCCCTGAGCCAAAGAGGTTCAGAGAAAGATGCAAGGCGAGTCCCACAACACAGGCCAAGCCTGAAACCTGTTCACTCTGGCAGCCAGATGCCGGTTCAAACCACTACTTTACAGTTTGTTTAATTTTTTTTATTATTGTTTGCAGGACTAGAAGTTTTATGCAACCTAAAATTTATGAATAAAAACTAAAGAAAAAGGATTGAAATGTGATATTGGGAAGAAGCAAAATTAGAATCAACAATGCATCTTTCATAGAGTTTCCATTTATATCATGATATGGGAACTAAATCTGGCTCCCCACCTTGCTGGCAAGGTTCTCCACTAGAGAGATCATGGAGTTTTTGAAGATTGTCCCTGCTGTCTGTGGCCTTTTGGTCACCTCTGTAATTCTCAGCTTCCCCTCAGGCCACATCCCCTTCAGCACCGGGTTGGAGCTATTAAAACAGAGAGGAGATAAATTTAAGGCATTATAATTAAATCAAGCATGATGTTTAACAAGGCTCACTTACGTACTGTGTTTTCCAGAGTATAGAGGGCACCTCACTATAAGGCACACCCACAAATTAAAAAAACAAAACTGAAATTGTACATATGTAAGCCACGCCTTGCTAATGCTGCTGACATCTACTGAACTGTTCTCCACCAAAGCTGCAGGGGGAGCTCTAGAGTAGGGACGAAGAATAATGCTAGCTCCCCGTTAACTTGTTGGCTAATGGTAGTAAGAGCTTCTAATGAAAGATGGGGCTTTGTTAGCTCTTCGTTTTAGCTCTGCAAGAGTTATGCACAGTCTCTTTTTTGTTTCGATTATTTTAATGCGGCAAATAAATATCAAAATGTGTAAATTCGGGACATTTGGTCCACGTCTTGCGTTTCTTCTTTGATTTCCAACTTTTTTCAAATTTTTATCATTAAGAAAAATGCAGAGAAATGTAGCACCTTTGCATAAGAAGTATGGTTCAAACAGTGGGAAAAAAGTAGGGGCTTATACTCCAGAAAATACGGTAGTTAAGGTTGGCACAAAAAAAAAAATCTG
>NW_015150471.1:2479263-2500439 GCF_000732505.1 Cyprinodon variegatus
TTTGTAAGATTTTTTTCTCAAATTTAGCAACTATGTAAGGACAATTAAACAGTTAACATTTTTTATCTATATATATATCTATATCTATCTATATATATACATATGTTTTATTAAGAGGCGGGACTTTAACAAATCTGTAAATCTGATGCACCAGCAGCATCACAGGCGTTGGTCTTTTAGGGTATTAAAGCTTAAAAACCATCACACGTTGCACCAAGCACAGATGTTCTGTTTTCAGTTTTAGAAAACAAACTTTAACTTCTATTTACAGCAAAAGTTAGGCGTTTTAGGTGTTTCTAAAAAATAAAAAAAAAAGGCTAAATGATTGAACTTTTAAGAATCTGATAGCTGAATAAAGTAAACAATGGGTTACAAATAAGTATTTTTGTTACAGTACTTATGTTTATTTACACAAACATTTAGTAGCAAAAATGTTATTTTAAATTGAAAAGGTTGTTTATTTTGTCGAAATATAGGTTTCGAATAAAATGAGATTAATTCATTGCAGACCATGTAGTTTTAATTGAGTCTGTCTACTTGTTAATCTTGTGAAAAATGGGAAAGAGCAGACCAAGTTAAAGGAAATTGACTGTAGACCTGGATGCATCTTTGAATTGAAGTGTACAGAATTATATTTATAGAACTTGTGGAGGTGTTGAAAAGTGTGTCACCTGTTGTACAAAAGCCTCTTGAAATCTTGGAACAGAGTGTCTTTGTTCTTATCAATAAAGCCCACCACTGAGTACCTGTAAAAAGGAAAGCCTGGTAAATACAAATCGCTGACTTTCATGTTCATACATATTGTCCTACTTGCTGCTCTTTTAACTTCATCATTAATTACAGAAATTGTCCTTGTCGATACAAAGTGGGAACATTGCACTGAAAGCCTGGTGCTAATGTACACCTTAAGATGATACACAGAGTAACTGAAGGAGCTTCCATAAATAAAGCCGCTAAAATCCACACAGTGAGAAGTGAGGAGCTCTTAGCCTCTTGCCTTATATAACTGTGGCACTGAGGTCAATCAAGGCTGCCAGTCTGGGCTTGCTCCCCTGGGTACCAGACACTTAACCGTCACAAATAGGCTCAACACATTTCCATTAGAGCCCTTATCATGGCCTTGGGGTGTGTTCGGGGACCGCGATGACTTAAAATGAGGTCACATCAAGCAATTCAAATTGTGATCTACAAATAACACCATTAAAAATAAAAGAGTTTACTTTTTATACTAGTGCACACCATACACTGTAACCTGTATAATTAATGTCAGCAATCGGACTGATAGAAATCACTTATATATCGGATCCCATTTTTCTAAATAGTATGAGTTTTACTTACTGAAATGATTCACTAAAATGAATGATATACATAGATATGTTTTATCTATAGTGGTGAACCAGTATGTCATAAAAGCAAAAAAGAAAAACCAAACATTTGTACTCAAATGGTAAGAAAGAAAAGAAGCTGCAAAGAAAATATCTCTCTACAGAGAACCAAATGGTTTTTAAAAGTCTCTTTTATAAACATCTATTTAGAGACATCTGAGAGGACCCGGCCATCAATAACCTGAACCTTTTTCTGGAATAACTTAATGTACTCGGCTGTAGTTTCAGTTATCAGTAGCCCTAAGGCATGAATACATAGAAGAGTGGAAAAGAGGATGAATCATCAGTAAAAGCTTTCACTAAATAAATGCAAACTTTAAGATACTTACACCACATCCCCTGCATAGTGCCTGATGCGAAAGTCTCTGTCGAACTCCAGACTCTTATCAGTTGGGGAGAGCTTTAAAGAGAAACATTTAAGCAGTGAATATATAAGAAAATAATAAAAAGGTTTTTACTTTTCATGCCTTCCTTGTTAAGGAAGATCAACACTAATTAAGAAAGGCTCAGATTATGTTATAGGAATTCTAAAGTAAGTTGAGGATCATCAATAGAGGTCTGGTGCTGTACTGTCTGGCAGGACATGGTAATTCTGCACAGGACTCTAACCTGTTTAACTCTTTAAAGGAATAGTACACCCAAAACATGATTAGCCTTCATTTTCTACTCACCCCCATGCTGAACAACACTCTGGAGTACTTTTTTGATATCTCAAATGCATCTGGAGATCTGGGAGGCTTCTTGCTGTCTGCTGACATTCAAATAATGGAGGTCTATGGTGACCGAGACAGAAAGGTCCATAAAAGTCCACAAAAAACGTGTCAATATTCCTCCATACTGCTCGTCCAATGTATTCCAAGTGTCCTGAGTGTGCAGCATCCAGAATTTACTCGAAACGAAGTCATTTAGAATGTTTTTAGAGCATAAACAGTAGTGTATAGGATTTCCTGAAAGCGCGCACATGCGCGCTCACGACGCTACAGAAGCCGGCAAAACCAAACCAGATGAAAGTGCGCATTCAGCTCGGCAAAGAACTCATGCTCTTCCTCAACACTGAAGTCCTCAGACATTTTTCTTTCGTTGTTTCTTTCTTTGCACAGGTAAACAGCACATTTCTTCTTCTACGCTTGCATTATTGGCAGAGCAGACGCTGAATGCGCACTTTCATCTGGTTTGGTCTGCCGGCTTCCGTAGCGTCGTGAGCTCGCATGTGCGCGCTTTCAGGAAATCCTATACACTACTGTTTATGCTCTAAAAACATTCTAAATGACTTCGTTTCGAGTAAATTCTGGATGCTACCCACTCAGGACACTTGGAATACATTGGACGAGCAGTATGGAGGAATATTGACACGTTTTTTGTGGACTTTTATGGACCTTTCTGTCTCGGTCACCATAGACCTCCATTATTTGAATGTCAGCAGACAGCAAGAAGCCTCCCAGATCTCCAGATGCATTTGAGATATCAAAAAAGTACTCCAGAGTGTTGTTCAGCATGGGGGTGAGTAGAAAATGAAGGCTAATCATGTTTTGGGTGTACTATTCCTTTAAGGCTCTCTACATACTCTGTAACCTATACACCTAAAAACAGTTCATAATTACATTTTTTTCCGTGTTGTATTTTCGTACCCCTCCCTTGGTGACCTCTTTATTTCGATTGCTTTATTTTCCTTTCTTCTTCTCTCTCTCTATATATACATGTTAATTAACACCTTTTATTATGTTTATATTGCCTCTTTTTTGTTGTGGTGTTGTATTCTGGAAAATCTTATCAAAAATAAAGTAAAAAAAAAAAAAGGCTCAGATTATTTACCAACATAATTTTAAAAGATACAAATCTAACATAAGACTTAAAATATCATTGTTTGAGATCAACACCAATACATGTATGCATCACTGAATGTTTGTGAATTAACTGTACATTACTTTGTCATTTTATAAGTTGCACATTTTCCTGAATTTGAATTGAATTAAAAAGTGAATAATTTGATATGTTATTTAAAGTAATAGTTATTTAAAGTGGTGGATTTTAGCTTTTCCACGTTGTACATGTAAAAGAAAGGGGATTTATTGAAACAATGGGGATTTATTTGGATGTAGATTAACATCTTTTATATTCATAATGTGGAATTCTATTTGTGTTGATCTGATATTATACTTGAGTTAAAAGACATTTGTCTTTATTTTAAAAATATATATAAAAGACTGATCTTGCTTGAGGTGATAACAAATATAACTTTGCATGTATTTGACTAAAAGAAAGTAGTTTTAATATTGATTACCTTAATATAACAAAAGGACAAAAAAAAAGCTTGAAACTTAAGTTCTTTATATAAAGATTGACAAAATGTTTTTCTAAATTATAGGTGTTTGATCAGACTTTAAAAGAACAAAACCTCTTATAATGTGCTGTTTTTATAACCTGAGGTCTGATTCAGCATTTAGCACTGATACAAAAAAAAAAAAAAATTAGCCAGAAAGCAGGGAGGATTTTTATTTTTCCTGTGACATAAAGGCGGTTCTGCCTCAACAAAGAAGAATAAGTCATCTTTTGGCTGCTCTATTACCCCCTGCTTAATACAAACTGCCTACAAATCTGGTGTAACTTCTTATCTGTAAAATCTCTTTATTTTACCTCCTTATAGAGACAGTCTCAGCTGGAGTTAAGTCAACTCTAAATGAATTGTCAGTCAGAAAAATGTGTGCTGGTTTTACTTTGAAACCAACTGTCCGGAGCAATTTGTGGTTCTTTGATCATAACTCTTCACAACCCAAGCTATGAAAGCTAAACTAAAGAGTTCAGGATGATTTTCAGAGCTTGGAGCATTACTGACACAGCAAACCCACTGGTGCAAAAAAACACCAAGACTGTCAGGTCTGATCAAATCTTACCGTAAAAAGAGCAGGAGGAAAGAAAGGAACAAGCACGAAAGTTAGGAAGTGAAATCAAACCAGAGGAGAAACTGAGACAGTGAGATGAGGACTGAAGATGGAGGAGGAGGGAAATAAATGTAATTCGACAGGTAGAGACTTCAGCTGTAACTAAAGAGTTTGATATAGGGGATTGTCTCTAATGGACATACCGGTACAAAGTATGGTACACTGACGATCTGTGCGTCCAACATCTATGTCCATGCTGACCTATATTAGTAAAACAAACCTGCGATAATAGCAAGTTGCATGGCTTATTTTTAATTATTGGTATTAGTTTACTTTTTTGGATTTTGCCCAGTTAAAATGAAAAAAACAAAACAAAAAAACCTGAGATTTGTAGGAGGCTATACACTGCAAAAAATTTAAATCTTAATAAGTCATTTTTTCTTAAAATAAATGTATTTTTTCTTGAACTGAGGAGGTAAGGGAGACACTTTGCCAATGGAACAAGGCAATTTACATTTAAAATGAGAAAAAACTATTGCATTGTCTTATTTCAAGTGAGTTTTAACTAATTATCTTATTTTAGGAATAAAAATACTCATTCCATTGGCAAATTCTCTGACTTACCTACTCAAATTAAGAGTAAATACACTTAATTTAAGAAATCTTTACCTATTTCTAGATTGTTTTTGCAGTGTATGCAATACCTCTTTCAAACTGGGCCAAAAAACAGTTTAAACCCGGGAACAATCAGCATTTAGTGGCAATGGGAGAAGCTCACTGATGCATGTCTAACCCGGTCAAACGACTCGGCAATGGACCGAGTCGACTCAGCTGAGAGACAGAGAACACCAGAGCCGGGTTGACCTGCTAATTTAGGTGATACTATTGAGCGCTACGTATAAGGGTCAACACACAGCGCCAGTGGCTTTTAGTCTAACAAGCCAAAACAACTCTGTTTACATTCGATAAACATGCCGCAGCTCTGGTAAGAGGGAGTCGGACAGATAATAGAGCGAAATGATAAAGGACACTGACTACGCCCTGGCTTCCTTACAAAATGCTCTCCATTGTTTACTTTCCTGATTTCTGTCGCACTGGTGACATCATCAACGCTACCCCAGTGTGATGGTGTCACTAGACACGCAGCGCCAGAGGGACAGAGGCCATGCAGCTTGCCAGAGAAGGGTTAGACCGGCTTTTTTTGCCTATGGGAAGAGATCCAAATGCCAATTGGTAGCGGGTCGACCCATGTTTGAAAAACACGCTTTAACCCAATATTTTTCAGTGGGAAAGAGGTTTCAGTAGAACAGCCAAATGCAAACAGCACTTCACTGTCCTGCTTTGGACAGAGTAGAAATGAGACGTTGAGACGTTTTTTTTTTTGTTTGTTTTTTTTACCTAAAAACATTCACATTTTGCACAGTGAAATGAGTGCTGCAGCTTGAGAAAGCTGACTTTTTGGGAGAAGTGACTGATTGATGGACACCTTTCAAATCAGCAGACTTCTCAATTATTGTGTGAAGCTCAAAATATAGTATTTAGATACTAAAACAACAGTATTTTTTGTTTTAAGTTAACAATCAAATGCTGTAAAAAAAACAATTTTGTTTTTTCTTATAGCTGAACATCATAATTACCAAATTGAACCGTTGAAATATGTGAGCTTATATAATGAAAGGGCTGATATGGACTAAATAAAAAGCTTATAAATTACCTATTTTAATATTCCCTCTAAAGCAGTGGGTTTGGCTTGTATGCTTTAATATATTAGCTACTTTTATATCCATGTTCAAATTTAGAGTGTTCTTCTGTCAAATTAGCCGTTACAAAATGTTCTGTTAGTTTATGAAAGTGATGGATGACTCATCGATGTGCTTAGAGCTCTGAATCAAAAAGAAAACACACAAGCCGCCATGTGTCAGTGGAAATTCTACAAATAAGAGCCTTATTTATTTTTTTTAACAGAGGGAGTCCACAGCCCAAAATTAAACCAGAAATGGACTGAAAGTAAATGTTAGACTGATCCAAGAAAAAGCTCCCGATGGAAATCAAAAGATTATTTACCTCCCTGCCGCTAAAGAAATCTGCTGAGACGCTAAGCTGCTTCTAACTCCTGTCAACGGGAGTTTGATGAAGAATCCAAAGAAATGTGTTCCTGCCCGTGTTTGTAGATTAGACAGAAAGTAATTAGGGAGCTGTTATAATCATAAGAGTCTGACAGCCTTTGAACAAGGTACAGCCTGTTATAAGGGATTTGAATTTTATCTTTGTACTGCTGCTCTAAGTAAATTCACTGCATTTTGCTAAAACTAGTAGGACTTTTTACAAAAGGAATAGACAAATAACACTGAGTAGAAAGACAAACATTTCTGTCTAAATATCCTAATTTTACAGGAATCAAAATTAAACTTTGTTTTCACCATTTCTTACCCATAAAATGAAGATGTAAGGAATGAAAATGTAAGAAAGAGTGAATGGATGTAGAGGAATCAGTTAAAGTATGAGCAGATGAATAATTGAGGGACAGACTGCTGAACCCTAGATGCACAAAGGAACATCATCACAGATCCTTCCTTCCAGCAGATGTTTTACTTTATAACTAAAACATTAAACATTTATCGCCCAAAGTAAATAGCTTTTTACATATACATCTGCTGTTTTTGTACAATCTAATTTTTTAAGCATTTTTCACGTGTTTTAGACATCTGTGGTTCATCCTTTCAGCTAAGGAGCCGTTTCAGGCTTGAATGTCCCAGAGATCAGAATTTAGAGACAAAAAGAAAACTAATCTTCAAACGGGCAAACCTTTACTCTCAAAATTGAAAAGCCAAGTAGAATTTCTGAAGTAACAGGTGATTTTGTGAAGATCTACACTTTGAGGTGAACTAACAAAGAAAAGACCCAAATCTTGTAGTTTCTATTGCTTTTTATTTACCCGCAGTTGCTTGTATATATTCTACTGTATTTTAAGAGGAGAATAGGGGACAGGAAAAGGACAAACAGAGCAGACAAGCAGATGCTCTCTCAGACAGACAGACTGCATCTGCTGGAAGCCACACAGCCCCTCATCCAAAACAATCAGTCACACTCCAACACACACAAACACACAGACCAGAAACAGAGCTTGGCATCTTCATTATCCACACCTCTCCTGTGATTTGGACTCAGGCTAATACCAGAACCACTCTCCGTGTCCATGTGTGCTTCCACTGTACGTCAGGGTAGCTTCACATTTTTTTTTAGAGACTTTGAGGAAAAAGAAAATCTTTGGGATAATTTCTTCTAAATGCTTGATGTGATTTGACCTGTTTTATGATGTAAAAGCCAAACACCAACATGCATTTTAATGTTTGTGAATTTTTTTGTTAGCAATTATAAAACAAAGAATTGATGACCATGGCTAAGAAACAAAGCGTTCGATTTGCTCCTAAATATTTCAGCATTAGCAATTAGGATTGTCAAAAGTATTGATACTCAAAAAAGTATCGATACTGAAACGTTGTATCCGGATACAATACTCGTTTTTAAAAGTATCGATACAGTGCTACCACCGGTGGCACCTAAGCAGTCATTCATCTAAAGCGCAGAATAGAGGACAATGCACTTTCAGAACACTGTGATTGAATAATTCTGTGCACTTTTCAGTTTCAGACTTTTTTTTTTGTAAGAGGTGCAGCTGCTGAGAATTATTTTTGTTTCTTAACCGGTTTGGCTAGTGTCATTGTTATGTGTGCAAAGCATAGCCAAGGAAGGAAACTTCATTTTAATTTCATAAGTTTTTTATCAAGCTTGCTTAATATTGTGCACAGCAAACAACCTTTAGTGTATTTATTTATTGTATTTTATTTATTATGAAAGTATTTCTGTAGAATTTTGGAGTCTTTGTTTTTATCCTTGTGGTATCGAAAATGGTATCGAGTATCAAATATTTTCCTTAGTATCGGTATCGAGATGAAAAGTTTAGTATCGTGACAACCCTATTAGCAATGCTAATTGAAAGCCTAAAATACTAAGTTTAGTTTTTATGATAACATACCCCTGCAGGCTTACTTTATCACCAGCAAAGAAAATTTAAAATAATCAGGGAAAGAAACATTTTACATTCTCAAACATTAGCATGGACCAAATCCTACTATCACCCCCTGTAAGGTGGCTGGATTCAGCCTTAGAGATGGACTGAAGCTTGAAGTCGAGCTGCTACGTCTCGGCATCAAAGGGATACGGTAGAAGTAGTTCAGGAATCCTATCAGAATGCCTCCTGGGTGTCTCCACCGGCATAGTAACAAGTTCAGATCCCCCCAAAAAACAAATGTAGGCTACTTTGAGCTAATTAGAGCTGTATTTTCTTTTAAAAAATAAAATTTAAGCAAAATAGTTACGATTTTCTTCTTTCTATATGTGATAGTAGTTGTTTTTCGACACACTTTGGACAATCTTCTGTGGTCTAATTTGGATAGAAAAGTGTTTATAGGTCTAAAATGAGCAAAAAACTATTTTATTCAAACAAGATAACTTTAGGGATTTATCAATAAATGTTGTATATTCACCAGGAAGACTAAATAGTGTCAAATATGTCGAAATGCTAGAACATCAATAGAACTTCTGAAAGAGAGGCTCGCTACACAACTAGTTGGGCGTCTTTTTCTGCAGGACAGATTCTATTCAAAGCCTGCCAATAACCCAGACCTCCGTCTTAATATTCACCTCCCCTGCTCCTGCCAGCCTTTATGCTCCCATGCATCTCCCATCACTCTCAGTTTCCAGCAGTCCTTTTAGCCACCTGTACCCTGATAATCTCCCCAGAAATAAAGAGATCCACCAGCGGACATCCAGACCTCCTGATGAGCAGCACCTGATCGTCTCTGAATCTCTGCAGTAGCCATCAAGGCATTAAAACACCACACATCAAGATAATCCCCGAATCTTTACAGCGATTTGAGTACAGAACCAGTGAAGCCCACATGTCCACCCTGTTTGATACGACATCCCCTTCATCACAGGCAACATTTAAACACCTCCACGTGCCCTTTATGTGGTCACTGACCTTGCATCACCATGGTGCTAATAATCACTTCGTTTCCATGATTAGCACATTAGAACACATGCTGAGTGTAAATTCTACCTCCTAGCACATCCCCCCTACATGTATTCATACATGACAGCTGGTGGAGGACACACACACACAAACAACTCGTTAGCATGCTGCACCTGTAGATGCCACGTGCTGCGACCGATGTGAAAGGTACAATTAAGAAAGCCAAAGGTAAATGTGACTAAACCAGAAAAGGTGAGATAATTAAGGATTAGGAAAAGAAGCTGCTGTAGTTTAAAGACATGGAGTGATGCAAAGATGCATCAGTGTTTTAGTTAAAGGCGCTTTATTAGAAAAGCAGTAGAAAAGTTAAACTCTAGATTTCTCTGGTATCAGTTAGAGGTAGACAATTCAATATCAATAAGCATCAAAACAAAACAGTGATAAGATGAACACATTTCTGTTGTTTTGCTATTACAGTCTAAGGCTACAATTTTTTTTCACTGACATTTTAGATTTTATTGTGTGTATTTGTATGTTTTTTTTAAAGAAACATTATATTTTCATTATATTTTATATTGAAGGAGCTTTATTAACTTGGCAACATAATTTTCATGTGTTTGTAAAGGATTCTGTTGTATGCATTGTTTTTTTTTTTAATGTGGGAAATATATTGAAATTCTATTGCTTCAACTGAAATTAAGAAATATATTGTTATATAAGTTTTAGCCATATCATCCAGGTATAGATATGTATATTTCTGAGTGGCTAAGAATACCAAAGTAAAAAGAAGAAGGACTGGGAAATCAGCTTTAGACCAGAAATAAATGATTATGTGTTTTATCTGACCTGATTAGCAAGTCAGAAAGGGAAAACATTTGATCAATTTTTCCATTTTCTTGAATGCATCACGTGTGCTAGGATGTTACATCCCTCCTTTGTTCATTAGCGAGAAATCTGAAGAGATCAGTACGCTTTTATATTCTAGTCATATATCTTTAACCCTGTAATGCCAAATGTATCATATTTGATACATAAGGTTTTTGAAATGTTTTGCGTCCGACACCTTTTGCATAATTTAATGGTAAAAACTTTGCTCAAAATCCTATTGTACACAATCAAATATACCTGATAAGAGGGCAGAAGACTACACAAAAAATAATCTTGACTTATTGCATAGTAATAAATTATTAATATCAAAAATGTATTTCTGTTTTTTCTTTTTACATATTTTGTTAAAAGGCCAAATAAGTACTTCAAACCAAAAAAAAGTAAGTTTCTGTTTTGTTTTATTCTTGAATCGGGCTTTAAAGGGTTAAACACTGATTAAAATGTTAAAAAATATATATTATTCTACAAACAAACAGGAGTATATCTATTGCAGAAAAGTGTTTTAGTTCTATATTTTAGCTTTTTAGTCAGGCAAGGGGCTGGAGGAGGATTCATTGCAGTCTTTTGCAAATCTCACTTTTATAGTTCTGCTGCAGACGCACAGGGAGTGCTGATAGGAACTGATGTTTACAGCTAGGTATGCTAACTATGCTATTTGCTAATATTATTGGTAAAAGACAACAATAATAAGGTTTTCTTGCTATGAAATTACTGTACTAGTTTGAATTAGGGTTGAAACAATCGGATTCATTATGATTGATCGATTATTGAAATATCATCAAATAATTTAGTTAAAAATTTATCATTAGCTGGATTATAGAGACTCTAAAAATTGTCTTTAGCTAACAGAGAAAAACACTTAGATCAGAAATTATACCAAAATTGTAAAAAAAAAAAAAAATTGCAGTTAACATAAAAAAAATAGTTTTTAAAAAAAAGTTTTCGTTTCACCTGGTTTAAATTCTGTAAAAAATCTTCTTTGAGGAACCTTTGGCTATCCGATTTTTAATCGATTAATCGAAATATCAAAAGATTAATCAATTAGCAAAATAATCGTTGGTTGCAGCCCTAGTTTGAGTTTCTAAAATGGTGACTTAATGAACTAGAGGAAGATTGCCTGTGTAAATTATCAGTCAACCAGGTGATGGCAACAAGAAACAGGCTTAAACTTGACAGGAAACCAGACTTTCTTTGTGTTTTTTAAAGACATTTCGACACCCTTCCAGGGGTCTTTGTCAATTCTGTTTGATTGCGTGGAGGTCCGTCCTCCTGCTCACATTCCAAGTTAGATGTAAATCATATAGCCACCGTTTGTTCTCCTTGATTGTTGGAGCCTTTTGTTATGTATAGATTCTGTGATTGGTCTTTATATTCAGATCTTGGACAGAGAGGACAGATGGTTTGAAGTAAGCGTCGAGAAAGCTAACACAGGGGAAAAGAGAAACCCCATCACTGAACAGAGAGGGAGGATTGTGGTTTCAGCTTCCAAGCATTTACAATTCAGACATGAAACTCATACCCAAGAAGTTACATAAGCACTTCCATTATGATTCATAACAGCAGTTAGTGAATGTGGCTAGAGCATTTTTAGAAATACAGTTGGATTTAGTCAAGCTGGAAAATCAATACACCAAAATATGTGGGGAAAAAAAAGGTCAAATGCAACTATCAAATTTAAAATGATAGCTTCAGATTAAAAAAACAATAATAAATATTTTAAAATATATAAAATCTGTAAACAAGACAGCTGCTTGATTAAAAAGACTTTATTATTTCATAAGACGAGTGAGAAATCTGGGAAATTAATCACAGCTTAGTGGACTGGAGATCATCCTGACACAGACTGAGTTAGAATTACAGCTCAGTGCATCTGTTATGGATCTGGTTTATCTGCATACATCCTTCACAGTCTGTGAAAATGTCCGATATGGGCATGCCTTCTGCTCAACTAAACTGTATGTATAACTGCAGCAATGAAACAGCCTGGACATAGTGACAGCAGAAAATAACAGCAGCTCCTGTCAGATGACTGTCTACATGGAGCTCGGCCAACAAATCACTGGATCCCAGCAGCTTTTTCTCACATTCATGTCCTCTGTTTGCAGCAGCAATCAGGTGTCACATATGTTAGAAGAAAAGCCAGTTAAACAAGTAAAAATAAATTTTACCTTTTGATATTTAAATGTTTTTTTTAAAGACATCACTACAGAGGATAGAACTGTACAGAAAACCCTTTCAGATTATATTTGTAAAAGAAGCAAAACTAAAGATGCTTTTCATTTCACCTCAACATTCAGAAACTGTATACCTGACTCTGTACTTTCTTTTCTCTGGTTTTTGCTGTAAGGCAGGCAGAGCTGCATCAAAGGACTTTTTATTGAAAAGAAAACAAAGCATCCCGCTGTTGCTGGGATACAAGTTTCTGATGGAGTTTATGGGCTGGAAAAACATAACTGTGAGTCTTTATGAAACCGCTGAAGGTCTGTTTTAAACACCATTAACTGTAGATAGAAGTGTGATTATCAGTCTTTCTACAGGCCTCACACCTTATTTTCTCTCTTGCTGTTGGTTTGGATATTTTATCCCAGTTTCGTTTCTGCCACAACACAACCTCCTGCTCCTGCTTGCTCAACCTTCACATCTCCTTTGTTCTTTTTTTATTTTGGTGTCCTGTTTTGCCAATATAGTTCTGTGAACCAATGTCCCAGAACTAGCTAATAGCCCAACAGATTTGCTTTCACAAAGCAGACCATTATGGTTATTGCCATAAAGTTCCACTTGGTACTTGTATACAAAACTTTATTGAAAATGATTTAGGGAGGAGAATCTAATGCAATGGACTTGGAGACGGAAAGGGAGGTGAGAAAGAAAGAGGGGATAGGAACTAAGAGATGATTGATAGAAATAAAGAGAGGAAAGAGTGCATGAAAAGAGAGAAAATAAAACAAAACAGTCAAAATAGACAAAACAGAAGATATAGAGTAACTGCTAGAAGGCTGCTTCCACACATGTATGAGATGAAAGGAACACAAGAGAGAACATAAGAGCAAAAAGAACAACAGACAACCGAAGTAAACATTCAGAGCAGCAAGTATCCCTTAGATGTCCAAGAGTGTCGGAGTCAAAACCTATGGTGATGACAATATTATTCAGTAGTGGTATATATCTGTAGCTTAGGATTTAGTATTAGTGTGTATCCGTAAACACCTGGAACCAAACTCTCGTGGTATGTATGGATGGGCTTTGTCTATTTCATTTCCTCAAAGATCTGATTTTTTAAAACCTACTCCAAGAACTGTCAAACACCCAAAACATGGGGTTCAATTAAAAAAAAGATATAACAAAGCAGCAGGAGCATTCCTTATTTGGACTAAAATAAAAATATTGATGAAAAAAACTAAAATAAAACAAATAAATAAAACTCTCATTTCTTTTTTTTAATTAAATGCTTTTCTCTATGTTTTAAATAAAAAAAATGTTTATATTAGGGTTTGTAAACAAAATTTGAAGGGGAACGCCATTTTTTTTTTTTTTTTTTTTACATTTGGCCATTGATTTTACATTATTACATCGCGTTCTACTCACCCATATGAGTTTTGTGTCTTTTGGTGCTGTTCTGAAGATATTTGGTTAGGTTATATCCAAGTAACGTCTTCCTATGGGCAACGAGTTGAAGGCACAAACTAAACTGTTAAAAAAAATGGTGTTCCTCTTTAAGGTATTGTGGAGGATTTGCTCTATTTTTTTTAAAAAAGACTCTCCACTTAAAAAAAATTATGTGCAAGAGCATGCACGCCCTGTTTAAAAAGTGGCTGTTCTTATCGCTCATACAAGTTTACTGTGTCCGAGCTTCCGCCCTGACCCCTAAATCCCTCAATCCCTATACAGAGTGGGGAGTATATATAGTGGACTTTATAGTGAACTCAGTTAACTGACCGTTTGCACAGATGATCACTGCTTTTTGCTCCATTGGTCAAGTAACTCCTCCGTCACTGTACGGTGCCCACGCCATCTTTGTTATTAGGCTGCTGTGACAGCAAATCCCATAATGCTTAAAGCAGGGGTAACCAATTAAAAATCAGCTGGGTCCGAATAAAGAATAAAGAAAATCAACAACCAGTAAAGGTCCAGAGACATTTTTAATTATAATCCGTTACTTTAAACAGCATTTAACACTGAAATAAAATATGGTGTTTATGCATCCATGTTATACATTGACTTTTTAAATAAAAAAAAAGAAATAAAAAAAATATGGAACCTGAACTGACCTTTTGTTTTTTTCTCGTTTTTTATTTTTTATTTTATTTTATGGCTTAATGAGAGCAATGGGCTTTAGGCTGCCTTGCAAGGCTTTAAACTTGGGTTTGAATCGAGACTAAGCCATTCTCAAGCAGATATCAAGGTGCTCATTTTGAGCCTGGATCCATATTCATTTTTTAATGTTCATGGAGGAGAATCCTGCTTCACAGCAGCAGGTTGAGCCAAACATATTTAAAATGTGCAGGGTCATCTTTGAGCAAACCATTTCACTTTTCTTTCACCAGTTCACCACAGTTCTTCCAGCAGTCCACACTTTCTCTGCTCTCTTTTTCTCATCGTCTTGTCCTTCTTTCTCATTGCGTGGCGTGTCACAGGTTTGCCTGCTGTGTCTAAAAGTAGCAGCAGCAGCAACCCAGACTGACAGCAGCTCATTGGCTAATTTGTATCACATATAGCCTGATCCCGGACGCTATGGAGAGCTTTACCATTTAAACAGGAGAAGCGGTACAAGTGAAATTAGACACTGTTGACAACATGCGGTAATTTATAAATGTTTTAAATCAGGTTGGGTCCGGATTAGACAGCAGGTTGGTCTGGATCCGGACCGCGGTCCGCTAATCCGTGACCTCTGGCATAAAGCATTCCGGGATATCTTTGCCTCTAAGGCCTTTCTTTTCTTCTCATACACTTCAGACACTTTTTC
Source organism: Cyprinodon variegatus (assembly GCF_000732505.1). Lineage (NCBI taxonomy): Eukaryota > Metazoa > Chordata > Actinopteri > Cyprinodontiformes > Cyprinodontidae > Cyprinodon > Cyprinodon variegatus. The sequence continues at coordinate 2,494,414 of NW_015150471.1, forward strand.
TATTACGACTTTCGGCCATTTTCAAAGGATTTTAGTGAGAAAGGTGATCTTCAAAGACTGTCTGAAACCGTAGCTCACCACAAGTATAAAGCTGAAAGTGTGCATGTGCAGAAAAAAAATTGCTAACGGGACGAGCACATAGGACAGCATTACGTAAACATATCACCAGAATGATTGACAATTAGGAGGACAACTTATTTAGATGATCCACTCGGAAATAAAAGATCGTCCTCTCTACCTTTAAACACCTTGAAATAAAGAAATAAGAAAGAAATTTAAAAAAAATTTATGTTTCTTTTCCTGCACTATTAAATTATCAGAAACAACACAATAACAGTGAAACAGAATGAAAAAAAATTTATTCGATTGTAAAGGAAAATCATAAAGGTAACCAGCAGGTGGCACCATGTTTCCCAATAAAGTGCAACAAGGTATTCAAACCAACATGGAGTCTTTGTCAGATAACATAAAGTAGAAGATCTCAGAAAGCAGTGGATCATCCACCAATCTTTACAGCAGATGAAAACACCTAGATTTATGGATCACCCAGAAGCAGAGACGATGCTACAGTTTTAGCAGTTATCCACAAAGAAAAAGAACATCAAACTGTGGTGAACCTTGCTAGGATTTTCTAACATTCAGTCATGGTGTTAGTGTGACTCGCAGAGACGCTTTGCTGCATGAAGACCCGAAGAACCTTCTATAATAGATTTATCCATGGATTCTGCTCTCTAGCAAATACTGCTGACATTATTGATTTTCATAAATGTTAGATGGCCGCAGTTTCTGCCAAGGGCAGCATTATCCATTATTAGGTTTATGTGGGTAATTATTGCTTGACACTGGAGCAGGCTAGTTTCTTTTGCCAATAAATGAAATCATCGATACCCGTGAATATAAATGTTTTAAATCCTCTAGTTAAATTAAATTAGATTAAATATTAAGCCAAAGATCTGTTTGCACAAACACTCAACATTAGACCATTAACTGTTTAGAGTTTTTTTTAGATCTAAAGTGAAGCAGAGAACAAGACAAAGAGCTTCCTCAGTTCAAACAAACAGCAGTCAGACTCCAAACAATACAGGAAATATAAAAGTTTCCAGACGATATTGATTCATGCAGGTATTAGTTCCAGGAAGCACCAGCAGGATAAGAGTGTACTGAAACCCTTGATGTGTCTGAAAGTCCTGCTAGAGGAGGAGGTCAGAGTGCAGCAGAAGAAGAGCGATGATGAGGAGCATATCGACTCAGATGAAAGAAGGAAAGGAACGCCGATCAATACACCATGCAGTACAATAGTTACCTCATCCTTTCTATATTCACAGCTTCCATCTCATCACGCAGTATTTTTACACCTTACTGTGATGGGTAGCAGTTTCTGCAGGGATCACTGCCTGCCGGGTGTTTTTTTTTTGGATCGTAGGGCAACATTTAGACTTTGAAACAGCCTCACTTTGTAGCCTGTTGATTTACCATTTAGTTCACAGCTTCCCTCTAACACAGACATCCTATCGACACTGCATCAGCATATTCTTGACTTTCTCTTTCCCTCATCTTAAAACCATCTGTTCCACTCTCCTCATAAATCTGTCTCTTCCACACTCTCCTATAGGCTCTCAGTGACATCACTTGTGCAAAGTGTTGAGTCAGACTTCCATAAACATTTTCTCTGACAGTTGTTGCCCCCTGGTGTTCAAAGAGTAGACTGCAACAGCTTCTCAGTCATATAAACATCTGTAACTTGAAATCTTTTAACATCTGCCCCTGAAAAGACCTAACAAGTTGTCTATTAGCAAACAACCTGAATCAGAGGGTAGAGACACCATAACCAAGCCACCTGCTTCTTAAACATGGACGACAATACATTTAAATGGCTTATCTTTGTTGAGTCTGAACAGACCATTAGAGTGAATTAGATATTGGATATTCCTGCTTATTGGATCATATTCTCTGCTTGCAGGGATAAGAGCCACTTAATGTATGGAGAAAACCACCCTCTGCTGTTCTCATGTTACTACAGCTGCATTAAGAGTGTGAATTCTGCTTTAGGATAACTTTAAGGGTCTTAAAATTCCCCACTGTTCACACGTCTTTGATATGTATATTCATTAGATTTTGGACAAGAGTAACCTTTGTAATATTGAGAATAACTGCATGGGATCAGTAAATGGGAGGAAAGAATGTAAGGTCCAGATCCCAGATCAGTTGTAGACACAACACTAAAAGAAAGCAATGCATCTTGGGCATTACTCAACTTTAATCACCTAAGATCTGAAGGTCAGTCCTCCTACCTTGCGGCTTGTAAAGTGAGCGTGCTTTGCCAGCTTGACGTTGAGTCCCTGCAGGAAAACCTCATCGGTGACTTTGCCAACATTCATACAGGCTTCATCCAGAACAGAGAAGATGCCTTTATGCTGCTGCTCCACCAAGTCAACAATAATCTGGTTGTTGAAGTAATCAATCTGAGAAAATGAGAAATAGGATTCAGGTCAGTGTGAAAGACATAAATCTACAATTAAATTAAATCAATATAATTTTATTAAACATTTTCACTGGCTGGTGTTCCAAGTTCAAAGATTTCTAACATGTTAGATTGGAGCAGATTTATAAACTTGGTTTAACAAGTTTTTTTACAAACATCTGCTTTGAGCATTTTCAGTTTTTCTGAAGCTTTTATTTTGCTTATATCTATCAAACCTTTATCACACTGAAAAAAATAAAGAAAAATATCATGATAAAGGTTTTGGCCATACTAACCACCTCTACATTGATTACATAAATTATGCTGAAATCTTTCGAAAGCAAATGAAAATATATTGCTGCCAAATACATCTATATTTAAAGAGACATTTTGCACGTTTTTGTTGAAAAACATATTTAAAATTTTTTATTTTAACCTTTACGACTGAAACACAGTTTGATGAGCAGACTGACACCTAAATAGTTCAGTGCAGATGCATCTATAAGGTCGAGTCCCATTTCTCTCACTTGCACTCAGTTTGGGCCCTAGCATTCGGTTTTGCGCGTTCATGTGTAGTGTAGTGGGTAGTGTGTCCCAATAGTTATAAGAGCTAGGGGGAAGTGCCCTCCAACCCTTAAAATGATCCCTTCAGACCGCGTTAGGTCAGGAGCTGATGTGGATTCCCAGAATACTTAGCAAACTCATTCAGCGCGAGGAAAAATGGCGTCCCGCAGTGAAAAAGACTTGCACAAATGTGAATACATTTTTACAATTAACCACGCATTTTTTAAAAAAATAAGTCGGAATATTTTAGTTAGACCTAAATATATTTTTTGTAATACACAATTCTACCAAGAGTTTCTTCTTTAACGTAAAGTAAGACGATTATGACCGCTGTGAAGTTAGAAGTTGGATATTGGATTTTTAAGCTGCGTGATCTATGGTTGATCCAATCAAGGCACTCCGATTTCAGCCAGCATCTATTTTCCTTGAATATACTTCAGTGGGAAGTTCTCATGCTGTTCTGCCGAGGTGACATCAAGCACCTCTATGTTAAATTAGTCAAATTTAGCAAACAATCAAAGCGTCATATTTAAGATGGATTTCGTTGATCCTCAGAAGGGACCGGCATCCAGCTTAAATCAGACACCATTTGCAACTTCACGCAAGGTGAAAAAAGTAAAGTAAAATTGTCACGAATGAGTGGAAGATACGGAAACAAGCAGAGTAGTGTTGCAGTTTTGGATTTTGGCCACCGGTGGCACTATCATAAGAAACGTCCATAATGCTTCGTTAAAGAATCAAAGAATAATATTCAACTCAACCTAAATCAGTTTTAAGGACATGCTCATACATAAATGCTGTAATTTATTTCACAACTACCAGAGGTGTAAATTGAATATTTTTATCATTAAGTGTATCGCTGTGTTTTAAACATGCAGGAGCCATTTTGGAATCAGAAGTTTGTTTGGTTGTTGCCATTTTCTTTTTATGTTGGATTGCCAACTTATAGGGCTTTCTTGGTTACGTCCAAAAAATGTGTTTCTTTTTTTTTAAAACAAAACAAAAGAAAAAAGTCCTTCTATTTAAGTTCTATTTTGCACTTCAGTTTTAAAAATCTATTAATAACACGGTGTTTTAAAAAAAAAAAAAAAAAAAGCCAGAGAGTGGTGCAGATGAAACTCAATCACTAATTGGAAGATTAGTTTCAGTTGTATGATTAAAAATGTTAAAATATCCTACATGTTTCCAGGGGATGCCTTCTCTCTGATACTCCTCCTGTTCCTGCTTCAGGACCAGCTGAATAAAGAGCTGCTGCAGCTTTTCATTACAGTAGTTGATGCAAAACTGCTCAAAGCTACGAATAAAAAAACAAGCAAAAAAATCATTTAATGAGCTGTAAAATAGTGGTATGATGATACAAATGGAAATATTTTCTAAACTTCTTCTTTAACTTCACCTGTTGTTCTGAAAAATCTCAAACCCATAGATGTCCAACACACCAATGACAGTGTTCTTCCCGTGGACGTTGGCATCATAATTTTTCACCTCAATGATGTCATTGATGCGTCCAACGATCCAGCAGAACAAGCGCTCATACATTGCCTGAGGAAGACAAAATAATAAGCATGTGTTATGCTTGTTTGTGCAGAGAATATCTCAGAGCACAAACGCTCAGCAGTAGCAAGCTGAATAACCAGGACTCTAAATGTCATAATAACAGTGAGTCAGTCTGTTGTTTGCAGGCTTATTGCGCTGGTCTTGACTGCATCCTCCACAATATTCAGCCTCTCTGTGGCGTTAAAACGTTGTGACTCATGTTACTGTGAAACCACCAAGTGAAATCTCATAACCCTGCAGGCACATGTAGACTGCAGCGGATTTAATCTCTTAAGTCCTGAAACAAAAAACACTAAAGGGTGACGATAACTGGTGTGCAGAAATGACCTTTGCTAGAGCGTCTCGCCCATAACTGGCCTCCTTTGTGGTGTGCTGTTTTTCAATGACGTCTCGACCTGTGGCCACTGTGCGGTACAGCAGGGCCTTCTCCACGTTTTCCTCCTTGGTGGAAAGAAGCTCCCTGATAACAGACACAAGCTTTGTGTTCTCTATCAGGGTAACGTCACCGTCCATTCCAAATTTTAGGTTTCCCTGCAGGACAAAACAGAGGACATTTATTTATATTTCAAATAAAAATAACACACAATAAGCATCTGCTCATGCTAGGTGCTAAATGTAACACAAATCTTGCCATGCTAAGTCTATCTTTGCACTAAAAATTATCTGCTTTCTTGCCCCAAAGGGAAAAATTAAATATTAACATTTTTTTTATCACTTGTGTAAAGGGAGTAAACTGCAACAGTTTTTTCTTAGCACATTTATTTGAGGCAAAAAGGATCTCGGATTTGGGTCCAAAGGGTTGTGTTGTGTTGTGTGCGATGATAAAGGCTGCTTTTGGTTTCAGTTTGCATTTAACTCACGCTGCCCAACTTAGATGAACATTGTCAAAATTTGTCTTTTTACTGCCAGTATTCGATGACTGTATTCACATATGTGTTATTATTGGTGTTTAATTGCCTCCACTTATAATCAGATTTAATTTCATAAGCAAATAATTTTATATTAATTCATAAATTAGGCAGGTCACCCACTTGAGAAACACAATGACAGTCTGCCTTCTTGAAAGTACACCAGCAAGGAATAAAATATTACTCACAGAAATAGAAATGTTTTCTCTTAATGGCAGATCAGGGGTTTACCTTTAGGTAATAGGGGGTTTTCAGGTGACGTCACGCTCACGTGACTACTCAGCGCGTCCGCCATATTGGGTGGCAGTCGTTTCGCTCCGTTGACCCTGCATTGTATGACGCCTTAGGCAGTATTGACACTGAAAATGGTGAAAACGTGTGTAATTGTTGGTTGCACGGCCCGTGGAGGTGGAGATCAACGCTCTTTCGCATACCAGCAATAATCCTGAATCAATGTGAAAAAACAAAACAGCTATCTGAACAACGCCGTCGATCGGCCCTGCAGGCAAGCGCTTTCGCGCACAGCCGGCCGTTAG
>NW_015150471.1:2500838-2503482 GCF_000732505.1 Cyprinodon variegatus
TCTAGACCCTTGTACGCTCTCATTTCCTCCAGAGTGTGCAGAGGGTTTTCACTGAACACCGGGTAATGAACTATGTCGCCGTGCTCTACATTTGGCCAATCATCTGGGTCAGTGCTAAACAAGGCACCGTGGAGGGCATAGGGGTCCATATGATCGATCACGGAACATTTCTTTAGATATGTTCCATGATCTGGTGGCTCTAGCGTGCTGGCGTACTTATCCATTCGTGAAAATATATATGTGATATAGGATAATATGCCACCCAAGATGGTGGACCGGGAGCTGGCCAATGACGTCACTGAAAACCCCCTATTGCTAGGGCTCAAAGTTCCTGGATGTCAAATAATGGATGTCTATTCTATAAAAACTTTTGTACCTGTATAATGGGTCTGTTTTATGTGTTGTCTTCTCAATTCAGAGGGCCCCCTGCATGTCTTTGCCTAGGGCCCCAAATTTCCTAAATCCGCCCCTGTATGCAGCAGCAGGGCAGAAAACGGTTTCGCCATCCTCAAGAAACCGAAAAATGTAATTTAAAGACTATAAAACCAGATACATTTAAGGGAAAAAAAAAATAACAAGCCTTCTCCAGGTGGAAGAAGCAGAGAAAGATTTTAAAAAGGGACGCCATGTTTCTCCTTGACAGATAAGTGAATCCTTAATTAGCTAACTCTTTCCATTAATTTTAAATTAGTGTTGCTCGTTATCACAGAAAGTATAACGGTAGATCCTGTCAACACATAATCTTGTTGGTAGAGAATTATATGGTTATGTGGGTTTAGCAGCTTTCAAAGCTGTGATGAACGCTCTCTGTTTTCACTTCACTTTGCATGACATGATTACATCTGCGTTGTCAAGGGTTTATGACACACAGTGGCTACCATTGCCACAATAAATGTTTGAGGCAGTGATATGTGAGTGTTTGAGTAAAATACCCAAATTTCACCAGTAATTCTTAGTTAAAATTACTTTACATTATAACCAAAGCAAAATACCATTAAAAAAAAAACCTGGGTTAGTGGGTAGCTAGCTGACAATGCAGTAACCTTTTTTAAAGGTTTTACTCCCATCATGGAAAAACTTCTAACAAAAGAAAATCCATAATCTTCCCTATTTCAATTTCCACAAGTCAGAAGCGTTACAAGTGAACAAATATCTCACTTTGAGCAGCTCATGTCTTAAAAGAAGACTTTTGACCACCAGAGGGCGCATGACTTGTAACTTCCAGGTTAAGCCCCTAGTTACACTTCACTGTCCTAAAAAGTCTCCCTTGGTTTTTTAGGAATCTGCTAGCAGACCAGTTTTGATAAGCAGATTGAAGAGTCATGGAACTATTAGTAAAAACATGGCTGCATTCCCCCCCTTTTAGATTAAATCAGTCAGTGTTACTTTAAAATTTAAAACAAAACTTTGATGACCTCAAAAATGACTCCATTACAGTAATAGGTATTTTAATCAACTGGCAGTAAAACACAGTTTTTTCCATATAATTGACTGCATTACAAACTACATAAAATGTTAAATTTTCCAGATAAATGTTTTACTCATTTTAAACCTATGCATACATTGTTAAAACCTCCCATTACAGCTTTTCAGTTTAAAACTTTACAGATAACTTTATTACATTAAACTATTTTACAGCTAATAGTAAAAACTGCATTAATTTTATGGGTCATTTATTTGCTTGTAATCATTGAATTAAGAGGTGTTTAAAGGTTAAGAAGAAAGAATAACTTAAATAAAGGGCTCTTTATTCTGTTGGTACTTTTAGTCATATTTAAGTAGGTCATTTAAGATATTAAAGCCTACAAAATTATAATGCCAAAGTCTGACTTTTATGAAAAGGAAAGAACAACATTTAGCCTTTAAGGAGAATAAAAAACCCTGGAAAAACTAACAAACATTCAGTATGTTGGAAAAGTCCTGATTTTCTTTCAACAAATGTAAAAAAAACAACAACAAAAAAACAGACAGGGTTCAGGTTCTGTGTGCATTACCAGATGCAGGATGGTGGCCAGGATCTTGTAAACAGTCTGAATCTCATCGCCTGTGAAGCCAATCACTTTCATGGCATCTGCTACTCCTTTGAACTCGGCACTATCATTGATGCCAGACTGCAACAAGAAACAGCACATGCTTTTCAGACACAATGATTCACTTATGGAACGCACAAAGAACAAAAAATGCAAAATGCACTTTTTTCAACAGTTATTTCCACAAACCTGGGTAGTGAGGCATCTATTTGCAATATTTTCCATCTGAACTTTTTGGTTTGCTGGTTTTCTAGTTTTTTTGTAATTAAATTAAAGATTTGTGTTGAAGTGAGATGCCTGGCTCTTTAAAGATGAGTTGCTTAGACTCTTAGGGAGGAAGCAACAGCTCTGCTGTGTGGTTGTGCTGGGATGCATGCCATCAGCTAATTGGTTGCCGTCAGGTGTTTTAATTCCCATGTTGTTAAAAATCATTAAGCTCATTCAGTAACAGAGACCCAGCACAGAGCTACAGGAGTATAGATCCTTAAGAAGATCAGGCCTCAACTATCTATTCCTGAAACCAAAATGTAGGTTTTCTGTGCTTAAAGGAAAATTCCGGTTTTTAACACTTTTAGCCCATTTTCTGTAGTGTCCAGGATGCATTCGAATGATCG
>NW_015150471.1:2503843-2526113 GCF_000732505.1 Cyprinodon variegatus
GATGCATGCCATGAGCTAATTGGTTGCCGTCAGGTGTTTTAATTCCCATGTTGTTAAAAATCATTAAGCTCATTCAGTAACAGAGACCCAGCACAAAGCTAAAGGAGTCTAGATCCTTAAGAAGATCAGGCCTCAACTATCTATTCCTGAAACCAAAATGTAGGTTTTCTCTGCTTAAATATTTAACAACAAGAAAAACAAACAGACCTGTTATTACTCTAATATTTACTTTTCCTGTTCTGCAGGTCACAAATACAAATGGATTCCTGCTAACCTTCAGACTGTGCATATGTGAATAAGCTTGAGATCAGTTACCTTGATCTGGCCTCCAACTTTGATGTAGTTGTAGGCTGTCGGGTCTTTTTTAATGTGTAGAGAGCGCAGGAGGGAATCTGGAGCTCCTTTCAGCAGCTTGGAAGGAAAGCAGACTTTTGTCACAAAACTTCAACTGTTTGTCGGTTTTATTACTGCATAACAGGACTTTTCTAATATTAGAGACAAAGTGAAGCTAAAAGGTCTCATTAATAACGCATCATTGGGAATACCCCAGCAATTCTCAAAGGGTTAACTTATTGATTAATGTTGCATATTAGATTATAATTCACAGTTAGAAAGGCCCTGACAAGCTATCCCTACATATTTTGTATTTAGGGCTGAATGATTTTGCCAAAAATCAAAATCGTGATTATTTTCAACCAATATTGCAATTTTATTTCGATTACGCATCAATCCAAAGCATATAGATTTTTTACTCCAGGGTTTCAGTTTTTTCATTCCCTTTAAAGCTTGTTAATCAAGAGTCCGTTGTTGCAGGAACCCTTGTTTAGAAAAGTGCTCCCTTCTACTTGCGTGCAGAGATCTGCATGCTAGCAGGATGTTTATTTCCTTGCCCGTAGAAGCAAACCTACTTTAAACATATTAACGCTAATTAAAGGGATGAAGTAAGAAAAAAATTTGTCTCATAGTCTTGTGAAATGTAACGTCACCAGAATTGAGTGCCTCTGTGTTTTGAAAATCCCATTTTCTTAAATGAAAATTAAATTGCAAATGCAATTAATTGCCCATCCCTAATTAAAGTGGTGTAATATCAGAAACTGGTTTTTGACACGTTTAACATATGCAAAGAGCCAATAGTGCCAAAGCAAAAGTGGAAAATATGAGAAAATGAATGAATCCCTCCATGATCAGATCAAACACCTAAGAACACAACAACAAAGCTTGGGCAATAAAACCTAAGAACACAGAGTTCATGCAAATACATGCAAGTGAGCCTATAACATTACCTGGTAGAATGAGTGAAAGCTCCGCTCCCCGTCCTGCTGGAAAATGACCCTGGACTGTTTGGAGAGAAAGGAGGAAGAAAAACAGTTTAGTAAAGTCACAACATGAAGAAGTAAAACATTTATGGGTTTTTCTTTTCTAAGTTAATAATTGAGGCGCCCAGATCGACATAAAACCTGTTAAAAATGTGTGGTAGGAAATATACTACTGTTTATTTACTGTTTATTCAGACCAAAAAAAATGAAAAAAATTGTACTCAATAACTTTTAGATATTAACACAGGCAACTGATATGCAGGTGTACATCAACGATCTCTACAACAAACCAAAATAAGGAAACAATGTGGAAGATGCTGCTTTGTAAATATTTGAGGTATAAAATATTACGCCCATATGCAAAACACTTAATTAGCTGGGAAAATAACACCCTCAAGACATTATGCCCAGAGGGAAACATGGCAGGTAGATAATTAGAGGGCAACTGTGGAAAAAAAAAGCACTAAAGAGAATAAGAATTAAAACTGAGGGGAAGATTCACCTTCCTTCAAGGTTAAGACCCTAAACAGGCAACCAGATCTAATATCTACTGAATAACAACATGTATTAGAATAGTTATGTCAGAGCTCAGACTTAAATTGAATTTATTCGTATTGCCTTCTTTAAAAATGACACAAATTTCAGCCACAAGATTGACAAGGCTGAAACACACCAAACATGTCCTGCAGAAGGGATCTCATAAAGTCACATTGACACTAAAGGTTTCTTACAGTAAAGTTGAGAAAATGAGCACAGAATTTCTTAATTTACTTGTACACAAGCATGCTTATTCCTCATTTTGATATCCTCCCACCTCACCTTCTCCAGCAGGTAGTTGTTGATGTGGCCCCCAATGGGATCTCCTTTAAAGTCAAAGTTGATGTCCATGTATTTGCCGAAGCGACTGGAGTTGTCATTGCGGTTTGTTTTGGCATTTCCAAAGGCCTCCAGGACACAGTTGGATTTCAGCAGCATGTTTTTTACTCTGTGAAACAGGAAGGCATTCAATTTAAACAATTATTCACATAAAGCAAAAACAATGATTCAAACCTTCCCTGTTCTGTCAGTATGGAGACGTAATAAACCGTCCCCAAACCCACACACTGTGCAACAACATTCATTATGCATATATTTTAATCACCTACAGTGCTAAAAAAGAAGGGAAAAAAACAAAGCAATCAATCCAATATAAATAAAAACTGCATTGACATTCAACCTTTTAAGGGATAATCTTGACAACCTCTGGGTAAAAGAAAATCATTACACACAATAGATTATAAATAGCCTAAAACCCCAAATAAAGATCATGAATCGTTATCCACACTCCCAAAATGAGCAACTGACATTTGTACATTTGAGAAGTGAGGAACATAGATTATGTCTTTATCATGACACCCGTTAGTGGGTGGGGTAAGTTAACATTTTGAATTGAAAGGTAAACAATGAGGCAGCATAAAGAAATCAATTGGATTTAGTTGAGTTAGCTTCCTGCTAAAGGTGCAACCATTACCATACATTTGCATTAAGGCAGAACAAAGTATTCATGTCTGAGAGCAATGGAGACTTTAATCAATGCGATTCCAGTAGCAGTATAATATTATTATAATTGTTCCATAATCACTATTTTAATGATTTCTTTAAACAATTAATCAGATCAAAGACAAAAATAAGAGATTAGGAAATAAATACTTAAATACACTAGCTGTAAAATTGAAATTTTCCGCTTTACCTTCTTATATTCCCACACTAGGAAATAAAGGAGACTGTTTTATTGTGTTATGGCAGCTTGTTTGCAACCCCAATGACAAAACAACCATATAGCTCCGCCGCTGCTCCTTTATTTACATACAACTTGTTTCCATACAACGTGAACTTCCTGGTAATGCTGCGGAGGCCTAAAAAAACTGGCCAAGTATGTGTAATATATAAATCTTACTTATAAACAAACAAATAAAAACAGAAATATGTCCTAAACTTAAAATCAAAGTTTTGGGCAAAACTCAAAATTTACTTCAATAAATTATGCTAACACTAGCTTTATTTATTTTTTTCGGTGGACAGACTATATAATGTTATTTTTTTTTTTTTTTTAAGGGCATGGTAGAAATGTGTTTTTTTCTGTTCCACTCATTTTGAATCGTAGTTTTCTTACTTAAAAAAATGAATTAACTGCTTCTATTATGCAAACATAATAGAAGCAAACCTTTTATTTAATCTTTTTTTGTTCTTGCTTTAGATGTGTGTTATGCCTCTGGCTTTACAGTTTGAGCGCCAATCACTGCAGCAGTCTTGAAAGCTAGGATGTGACTGATACTCATTTCCATGAGGAAAACCCGACCATCAGAAACATCTTTAACACTTTTATGAAAAGGATTATATTTTTAGTTGTGGCTGTTTTCCCCTTTGGAATACTATTGGGATTTATGCCTCATCAGCACCCCATTTCCAACAAGCCAAATGGAGGAGGGCTCATTTGTTGCCGTTCCAGCAACAGAGTCTGGAGGGTCAGTCTGCTGGAGGTCGACACGAAGCTCAGCGTCATTCACAAGAAAAATTACCTTGACAATAAAGACAAGTTGGTGTGGGAGAGTTTATCATGCTTTCCAAAAATGGACGTCATAAACATCTTAGGGCTTGATGCATATCTTTGCTTGTTTTGGCATGTTATAAATGCAAACCCAAGAGATCAATAATGCATATGTATCAGACTACACAACTGAGCCAAAATGTGACAGTAAATAAGAGCATCTCCAGAGCTGCAGCTACTGTTGGGTGTTTTCAGTCCACAGTTTTTATCTAGAAAATGTTATCTGCAGAAAATGCTGCATTGATCCAGTAGCAGCAGGGTGACAGGCAAACAAAAGATCAGTAAATCATATAGACCAGGAGTAGGAAACCCACGGCTCCGGAGCCGCATGCAGCTCTTTAAATAATAATAATAAAAAACGTTTGGTTTTTTGTTTGTTTGTTTTAATATGGTGTGCAGGAGGTCAATGCTGCAAACATTTGTATAATAAATATATTTAAACAATAATTGGCATCATAGCCATAGAGATCAGTGGTCATAACTTGAAACAAACGTGTCGCGGTGCCGGGCAAACAAAGCGGCGGGTGCGTCTCGGATCATGGATCCCAAAGGGAAAAAAAGGAAGATAAATGCTGAGAAAAGAATGAATAGAGAATGGAGCGAATCATTTGCTTTCATTTTGCATGTTTGCTTTGTAATGAGAGGTTGTCAAACAATAAAAAGAAAAACTTGGAAAGTCATTTCCAGGAAAGGCATGCCACCACCAAGCTGGGAAGGGAGAGAAAAAGTGCGATTGCAGAACTTCTGGATAAATTAGAGGAGAGCAAGATTTAAGATTTAAGAAGTGGATGTCATCTCCAAACTCCGCTAATGCTGCTAGTTTTTTTTGCAAGGATGGAAAACCGTCCACAGATCAAACAGGTAGCTCTCTGATGCATCGATGGGAACTTTCTTCCATTTTTTCCCCAAATCCTAAAAATATAAATAACACCAAGGAACGCTGGTGAGGGAGGATGTGGCATTTCAGGGTTAGAGTGCGCTGCTCTGATGGATGTCAGTTCCTGCTTGGTTCCTCATGACTCAATCAACTCGTCCAAACAGAAACACGTCCACCATAGAAAGATTCCTTTATCGTGTTTCTATGATTTCATCAATGCGACAAAAACCTATAAAGCACGGTAAATGGCGGTGAAGTGGCGTGCGGTGAGAGCGTTCACTGCTTCTCCCTCACCTCATGCTACTATGTGACATTTGCTCTAGGATAAACATTTATTCATTAATACTTTTTATATAGTTAAGCCCACATAGTCCTTTTCTATGGTGGGATAATACACTTAGAGCCTGTGTTGCCATACTAGACACATATAAGACTTTTACATTTTTGCAGCTCCAGATTGATTTACCGTATTTTTTGTTTGTTTGGTCCAATATTAACCTGACTCCGCCAGATGGATTTGCTCCGCATATCCATCTGGAAACCTTCTATTGAAGTAATTTTGGGAAGGGGCGAAAATACTGGTTAGCTGATTGGCCTATGTTGGTGATAGACGGGCCAAATAAACCAATCAGATCAACGAAGCATATGACGTACTAACAGAGCGACGACGAAAACACAACCAAAGGCCACTCTACTGTTGCCGAAACCAGTCGGGAGAAGAGCAAAAACATCTTTTCCTCTGAGAAAAGCCTCCAGAGCAGTGTTTTGCTCTTCTTTCAGTGAAGAAATACTCTGTAATTCCAATAAAACTTGCTCGATAGCCACGCTAACGCTAGTTTTATTGGCTGAAGCCGCCATGTTCTTTAGACTGAACTGTCGCACTTCTCGTTGCGTCACACCTCAACCCGCCTCAAAGCCAACGCTGATTGGACGTTCGTTTGGTGAACGGCTCCAAATTTTCTTTAACGGAGAGTCTCCAGACTGATCTGCGAGTGAAACCTTGAAAGCTCGCGAGATCAGGATGGTCTCACGAGGCTAGTACAATATGGCTCTTTGATCAGTCTTGGTTGCCAACTCCTGATATAGACTGTAACTGAAGCATGTGGTCCAAACTCTTTAATCAGCAAAGACCTTCAGAGGTTTATGGGAGTCCAAGCTGATGGCTCACAGTGCTGCCAGATCAGTGTATATTATCAGCACTTTATATGTAATCTGTGAGGTTTATCTTTCATCGATCTCCGTGATGAACATATAATCTTTATATAACCTGCACTTTGTTTGCTTTAAAGACAGGCACTCTCATTATGGTGTCTTCTTTATATCTGGCCAGGTGGATAACAACCCTAAGGTATAATTAAAATGTCCTGTACTCTGGTGCAATAACATGTTTCTGTCCTATGAAGACACACAGCAGCTGCTGGGATACCTGAGCCGATGACCACCACTTGCTGAGCTGTAACTTTATCTCACCATGATGTAAGGGTGTTAGATCACAGGTGATGAACATTCAGGGAAAATGACAATGACTCTATGAAAACAATGTAATAACTGCAGAACATGCCTGGCTGGCTTCAGCAGATGGAATCCAGGCAGCAGAAGCATAAATACTCCAAACAGCAAATAATACAGGTTAATATGCTGTGGTTTTATTACAGCAATCCCAGAAAACAAGGCCCACACCTCCTCCCAGTCTAACAATATTTGCTCTTTGACTGCCAAACCTCAGCTCACCTTTCAACCTCTGCCCTCTGATTAGGGTTGGTAATAGCAGCTATGTATTGCATTATGTACTTGCTGGCCTCGGTTTTTCCGGCACCGCTTTCCCCTGCGATAAAAGAAGAGAAAGAAAAAGAATTATAAATTATGTTGGCGTATCTCTGCAGTGGTTTGCATGATTTGCAAAGTAAGCAGCTCTAAATGTTCAAAGTTCAAATTATAAACATAAATCTGTTTATTGCTTTTAGTTTTCTTTTCTAATCATTCAATATATCAATTGTTGATACATCATACATGTTCTGCAAGTTATCTTTATTGCATGATGTAAAGCCAGCATTTAGAGAGACTCAATTCCTTTTTTTGACCACAGAGGGGAGCTTTATCCCCCCCTACTAATGTTTTGGGAATAATAGGTTTTTCATTTTTTCTAGTAAAAAATTATGAAATAAAAACAGTCCGAACCGAAACAAACTTAAATATTTACAGTGTTTTGAACATGCAATGTTAAGAAAGCGTTGTGTGCTTCTTGTGTCACCTGAGATGACAATACAAGTGTCTTTGTTCCTCCTCTTCATGGCTTTATAAGCAGCATCTGCGATGGCGAAGAGGTGCGGCGGCCTCTCGTACAGTTCACGGCCTTTGTACTGCTCTATGGTGTCTCGGCCGTAAATGTTCATGGCACGGTACGGGTTGACCGACACCACCACCTCTCCGATGTAGCTGTAGATCCTCCCCTTCTCAAACCTGGAAAATATAGCAAGAAAGCATAACATTTATCTATTTTTTTAATCACTGTCTTTTTATTGAGTTTTCCTTTTATACATACAGTTTGTAAATACAAAAAATATATAATTATCCAACAAAGATATATATAGAAATAAATACAGTAAAAACAATCCCTACACAAAAAAAAAAACATTTATTTTTTAATTACATATTTATGACTATGTTTAACACCAAACAACGGATAAAACATCTATGGAAATTTTGTGTTTTATTCCCAAAAAATAAAAAACAGACAAACCAACATGAAACTGTGGATAAATTGCAACTGTTTTAATACGTTCTTTAACTTTAAGCAAAAATGTGTTTGGTTCAGCTATAAAACTGAATCTATTCTTATTCTTTTTATTCAACACCTATAAGCCGATTTATTACACATTACCAAAAAAAAAACAAAAAACGACAAAATAAGACAACTTTCAACATAAAAAGATGAACATCTACCATTCTATTTATGCTATTTATATATTTTAAAGCTGGTGATTTGGCCTTTAAGCTTATTAAAACTCAAAATGTCCCGACTAGAACAGGCATTTTTTTTTTATGCATAGATGTAAAGTTATAACTCAACTGCTGAAACCAGTAAAAGTCACTGCTAAATAAGCTGCTTCTTCACAGAATACCTTATCCTAGAAAGTTGAGTGGAAGGAAACATTGCAGAACAGATCATTATCTGGGGAGCCATTTCATCTGATGGTGTCTATGCTATCCTTTGTTGAACCAAGAACACATCAGAGATAACAGCCTCTATGAAAAAAAACTGTGGATAAATTGCAACTGTTTTAATACGTTCTTTAACTTTAAGCAAAAATGTGGTTCGTTCAGCTTAGATTAGATTAGATTAGATTAGATGAGCTTTATTGATCTCACAGCGGAGAAATTCACTCGTCACATATTGGCATAGAAGTTACAGAAGGTGAAAACGGAGGAAAAAGGTGCATTAAGAGTAAGCAATGTATATACAGTATATCCAGGTATATACAGTATATCAAGATAAACAGGATTAAGGTGCAAGTGTACATGTATCGTACACAATGAAAAACAAAATAAAAATAAGAAATAAAAATATGTACAATCCGGATGGCTTATATACAGGGGGAGAAATATTGCACATTCAGCATATTGCACAGTCAATAAATAAAAAACTATAATATAGCTGCACAGTGGTTTTTACAGGAGTTATTGTGGTTATATTGCATTATTATAGAGTCTAGTGGCAGCAGGAATGAATGACCTGCGGTAGCGCTCCTTCTTACAGACAGGGTGTCTAAGTCTCTGACTAAAGGAGCTGCTCAGCTCCTCTACAGTCTGGTGCAGGGGTGAGGGGTGTTGTCCATGATGGATGTGAGTTTGGACAGCATCCTCCTCTCAGCCACTTCCTCCACTGAGTCCAGAGGGCAGCCCAGGACAGAAGTGGCCTTCCTCACCAGCTTATTCAGTCTCTTTCTGTCCCGCTCTGAGTTGCCAGGGGCCCAGCAGATGACAGCGTAGAGGAGGGCTGAGGCCACCAGAGTCATAAAAGATTTTATAAAACTGCATATAAAGCTATAAAACTGCATCTTTTCTTATTCTTTTTATTTGACACCTGTAAGCCGATGTATTACACATTACCAAAAAGAACAAAAAAAACCTACAAAATCAGACAACTTTCAACATAAAAAGATGAACATCTTCCATTCTATTTATGCTATTTACCGGTATATATTTTAAAGCTGGTGATTTGGCCTTTAAGCTTATTAAAACTCAAAACTTCCCAACTAGAACAGGCATTTTGATGTAAAGTTATAACTCTCCTACGCAACCAGATGGACAGCTGCTGAAACCAGTAAAGGTCACTGCTAAATAAGCTGCTTCTTCACAGAATACCTTATCCTAGAAAGTGGAAAGTAGAGTGGAAGGAAACATTGCAGAAAAGAACATGATCTGGGGAGCCATTTCATCTGATGGTGTCTATGCCATCCTTTGAGCTTTTTTATGTGGATTGTGTTAAACTTCTAGCAGGACTTATTAAAATGGGTATCACTCTGATGTATTAGCCCAGCAAACTCATCTGATCTAAAACACTACAGGAAAAACAAAAGAGTAATGTCCAAATGGCGACCAGAGAATCCAAAAACAAGAACACATCAGAGATAACAGCCTCTATGAAAAAAAACGAGCTTCCTTAACACCTCGACATGCTGGTCAGCCATAAACCCGTATGTTTACTTTCTGAGTTAAAGTGGTGAAATGATTTAACTTCCTAAAGATAAAAAAGGAACATATCATAAATCAATGTCTGGTTTGAGGAGTAAATAGAATAAAACAGTTTGAAAGTCAGCTCAGAGTTAAAGCGAAACAAATTTTTATATAAATTGGAAAAAAAACAGTTGGATCTATGGGTAATGAGACGTTAATCAGAGGACGTTTGTCCTTTATTGTCCATTATTGTCCAGCAGTGATGTTTTTGTTAGTTTACTTCTAAGGAGAAGCACAGTTGGTGGATCTATTTAGTATTTTTTATGTAACCAGATCATATCCTCTAGATGTACCAGATGTAGGTATTTATACTCGTTCCTGTGTCACTTTCTGCCTCCATCTGTGTGAGCTCTTTGCTTCCAGTCATACAACCCTCCTTTCCTCCTGACAGAACACAAAGCTGCCAGGCTGACTTCCTTCCTCTCCAAGCACTATTAGTTTCCTCATTTCTCTCCATAAAAGAATGGTGTCTTTCTTCACAGCTGCCAAACCTCTGCTGCTGCCTGAGATGGAAGGCCAAAAGCTTATGGCTTCAAAACATTCTTCATTCAGAGGAAACCTTTTTCGACTGAAGATGTTCCAAATAAACTAAACCGAGCGGATTATTTGAAGATTTCCTGCAGTAAAAAATGTGTTGGGATGCTTATTTTCTAAAATAAAATCCCAACTCCAGAACTGTAGGAAAAGATGTAGCTAATCATGGTCTGATGTTGCTGAATTTAGCATATTTGACATCATAATGTCGTCAATCATCAAGCTATGCACCCACCTCATTACGGCTGAGGCTGCAGATAGAAGACTCTTAGAAATAAACATTGGGCTTTGTCACGCGCTATGGTTTACTCCTCTTGGTTTCACACTTAAGTTAGTTTTATTTTTAAAAGAAAACGTAACACAAAAACAAGAAGTAATAGAGGAAACAGACTATCTAGATTACAATTAGCTCAGATGAGCTCATCCTTAGCATTTTTTTTATCTCTAAATGTGATGTTAAATAACCAGCTCCAGTGTAAAAGCAAATGTTCATCTGCAGCTAAACAAAAATTATTCTACATTTAAAACATTTGCATACTGAAGTTTGAAATTCAGTTATTGTAAATCTGAATAATCTGTAGGAGAAGATGTACTTTCTGCAACCACTAAACTGCTATTTGGTTCAAACAGACATCTGAGAACATCTGTGTTCTTAAAGATGCGGGTGGAAGCATGTTACATCCGGGATCGTGGATCATAAAAACGTTACAAAAAACATGTTAAATTTAAATGTAAAAACTTTTCTTTTGATATACGTTATATAATTTTACAGAGGTATAAAGTTTGTTGCCTTTCTGCTCTAAAATCAAAAATCTAAAGCAATAAGATCAGTACAAACGTGTTTCTCCGAAAAACAAATGTGTTCAAGGATGGATGATGGATGGAAAAAACTTGGACAAAAACAGATGACTGGATGGATATTGAACAAAACGATGGATAATAGTTAAGGAACAAAAGGATCCCCAAATGGACAGGGGGCAAAAGATTGGAGGTTGAAAAGGGGACAGATGGACAGATAGAAGACAAAAGGTTAAATGGATGCACAGATCGAAAATAGATGAATGGATTTGAGGACAGAGGAATTGAAAGAATAAATGTATAGATTCTTATATTTTTCCAGACATGTAAAAGAGGTTTTTAAACAGACTTTTCCAGCTTATTAAGTCAACTATGGCACAGCATTAAAAAAAAAAAGCTTCATCTCCAACAGCTTCTAATTTAAGGTTGCTGCTTTAACACTGGGGTCAAGCAGTTGATAAAAAAAAAAACACAAACTGCCTTTTAATGCAAACAGAATGTGACACCAGAGTCAGTCATCAGGGTTTAACATTACTTAGCTATACTGTAATGCACTGCAAAATCGATCTAGAAATAAGTAAATCTTTCTTAAATTAAGAGTATTTACCCTTAATTTTAATAGGTATATAAGGGGATTTGTCATTGAATTAGTATTTCAAATAAAATATTTAGGTAATATGCACTTGCAATAAGACAATGTAATTTTTTTATCATTTCAAATGTAAATTGTTTTGTTCTATTGGCAATCTATCTCACTTTCCTCCCTAATTCAAGAAAAAACATACTTATTTTAAGAAAAAATGACTTATTTCGATTTCATTTTTTTTGCAGTGTGCACTACAATCCTGTAAAGTACAGAGTGGCAAACATTTACTTTTACTGAAGCTGCATGATCCAGATAAAGCTAGAAAATATTTACTAGTAGTTTGCTCTGATTACATCCAGAGAAATGTAATATGCGTGAGACCTTAAGATCAAAGAGTGCATTATGGTCCATCTTCAAAACTGAAATGCAACGACAAAAGGAACATGCAAACTCTTCCTCCATGTTGCAGCAGAAAACAAAACAGACCAATTGTGCTTTTTTTCTCGTCAGGCTGAAGGCCGCTGTGTGCCAGCTCCATTGTTTGTTTGTCAAACAGAGGTCTTTGTCTGACAGGGGTCCTCCATCTCCTCCACTGTGTGCCCACACAATGAGCTGCCCACTTAGTACTCATTGCTGCAGCTTTACAATGCTTGACAATGCTTTACATGACAGGAGGGATGTATCACGGACCTGAGTGCATCGCTCGGGAGGAGGGGACACAGCCTGCTGTCAGTGATAAGATGCTCCAGCAATAAATGGAACAAACGATTAAATTCAGTTTGTACTGAAGGAAATGTAAGCAAATATTAACAGGAAATAATTGTTTTCTATGTAAAAATAAGTTCTATCAAATGTCATGATCTCATTTCAAAATATTTCGAAATACAGCCAAATGATTAATAATGCAAAAATATTTACAAGAAAACATCGATTTCACTTTCTTCTTTTACTTAAAGGTATAGTGGAGGATTTTCAAACATTTTTGAAAAGACCAACCCTCTCCACTTAAAAAAAAAAAAGACATATGCACAACCCTGCACCCGGCCATTTCTCCTCGTGCACGCTCTGTTTAAAAGTTGCTTTTTGAGTCGTTCATACAAGCTTATTTTCTTAAAGAAGATTAGCAATTTTTGGCAACTTTTTTGATAACGAGACATCATGAGGTTTTTCTGAGCTACATTATTGTAATATTATTATATCATTCTTGCACATCAAATAAAATACATGCTGAAATTTGTTTTGAAAAGATTATCTGTAATAAAGGCACAGCAAATGTATGATATATGATGTGGAATATAGTAACACATGTTTTGTTTTCGTTATTTGGATTTTAGATGAAAGTCCACGACAGTTTTATTTGAAATTACAAAAAAAGGCAAAAAAATATTCCACTAAGGGCTGCTTCATAGGAAAAAGAATATATATATATATATATATATTTTTTTTTAGGCATTGTCTGATTAAACCAGCCAGTTAGAAGCTCAAAATTCAGACAAGGTTTCTAGTAAGTAAATGCACTATAACTGGGTTTTAACGCCGTTACTGCAGAGAGTGTACAATTTAGCTTCTTTCAGGATCACTAAGAGCAAGCGGAGAAAGTACAACATGTCAGCTGTCTATTCAGGCTTATAGGAAGTGAGTAAAAACAAGATGTGCAATCTTAAAAGAAATGAAATTGGAAAATGTCCGTTTTTTTTATCTAAGCATGTTTAAGGTAAGGATCAGCATTATATGGGAAACAAAAAGATCATAATTCATGTATTTTTATTTAAATTATTTCTAAATTAAAAAAGTATCAAAACAAACAATTTCTAAAGAGAATTTTAAACGTATAATTACTAATTAGAGCTGTCCCAATCTGGTATTGATATATGAAATCGGTCTGACGCCAGCTGACCAATGTATCTGAATATATTGGCCAGCCTCTAAAATCTCTGATATTAGACTTCTCATGGAAACATTTTTGTCCTATCCACTTTTATTTTAACGTTGCTATAATTCTTTGGTGAATAAGAAATGGGTCAGTTGTTTTCATGATTGTTAAATATGTTAAATTTTGCTCTCTATTCGAGAAATATAAATTAATCCAGCTTTTTCTACCATTTAAAATAAGAAGATAAAATATGCATGCTTAATGCTGATATAGTCATAATTTATCATGTCAAAAAGTTGAAGAAAAAAAAACCCAGGACAAATGAAAATAAAATCTTTTTACATCGACACTGGCAGTTTATAACTGTTACTAAGTTAAACAAAAATACAACTAAAAGCAGAAAGGCTACAGAATATATCAAAAACATCTAGAAACAGATTTAGATCAAATCTGTATCAGTAAAACAAATCTTAAAAAGGCATATAGAAAATCAGCAATTGGTTTGTTGCATCACTAATTTATATATAAATGGTTTTAGTAAAGACGGGAACAATGATGAAAATGAAAATTAACACCAATAAAAAGAGAAACAGCAGAGAAACTTCCCCTGATAGGTTTTAAAAATAAAATGGCATCATTCTGTTCTGGTGGCTCTCACTAAGCATGAACTGCCCTTCGTTAAAAGAGCATGTTTCTTTCCACCTTATGCAAAAGATGATATTTCTATTCTTTTTACTGGCTTTCAATTTTTTTTATTTTTTATAAAACCATGAATTACGACTGCATCTGCCTTTATTTTCTGTAGTATTTAGAGAGCAGCAGCTTACAGGAAAATAAAGTTCCAGTTCTGTCTTGCTAGAGCTGATACCATAACTTATTTGATGTGATGTCTGGCCTAGACAGGCTGCCAAAGTTTTTACAGATTTAATCCTTTCTGCTCTCAGGTAGTAGAGAAATTAAATTTCAGCAGATGGTTAGGTGACCATTAAGTAAAAATATATTGTTTTTTGCAGCTAACATTGTCTTAATGAAAAAAAAAAACAAGCTTAAACTCTTTTTCATGCTAGATACCACCTTTTACTGTCACTCGCAAAACATAGAGTAAAAGTTACTGCTATGATGTCTACGTGCAAACTCTGTGCAATGCACAGTTTCCTATAGATAACTGATAAAACAATGGCAGAATCAGGGCAGAAGTGATATATGTTCTGTATCCTGTTACAGAACTGGACTGTCAGCTAAAAAGGTTTATCTTTTCACACTTTAGAGCTTTGATAAATAACTCCAATAAGCACATTTATAACTAGAATCTGATCCACCTTCACAGATAACTAGTCAATAACTAAATGAGATGGATGCAATAAAGGAATATTAACTTGAACAGTTTGAGGGTTAACGTTTTTTTTTTTTATGCCAACCAGAAGGATTACTGAAAATGTATGCAAACTTAGCGCAACTAAACTGGGAGGAAACAATTAATTGCAGTTCTGCTTTAGAAATGACAGGAAAACATTTGGGGAAATGTTAATGTACTAAAGGTTACTTGACATTTGCAGTATGGGTCTGTTTGTATTAATATGACACACTACAGGGTCCTGCTGGCATAGTATTTGTTATTTTTGTCTGTAAAGCTTTAATTTTCTCCATTTATTAGTAAATATAGTCTTTTTTATTTGTATATTTACCATAACAACATTATGTCACTGTGAATATGTCATTGTGTGTATAAATGGTCAACAAGCAAAACCGACAAGAGGCAAGCGAGTGTAGAACTTGTGCAGATGTAAAAAAAAAAAAAAAAAAGAAACTAATTTCAAGATCAAGCTTTTAAAAAAAAGCAAACAAGATTAAACTCAATTTGCTTGGAAATCCTTGGTTTTCCATGCGGCATTACAGCAAAGGAACTTATTTAGCAGCTGCATCAATGGCCACCATCTAGCTTCCTGGTAGCTCAGCGGTTCTGCTGGTGGATAGCGCCACATCAGTTTATTTCAGCTCATCATGCCCCATGCTGGGGTTCTATTTAGGCTGAAAAAGGTCAATCAAAAAACTATCAGGACAGATGCTTAGAGTTTAAAGGAATAGTACACCCAAAACGTGATTAGCCTTCATTTTCTTCATTTTCCTAAAAGCGCGCGCCGGCGCGTTCATGACGCTATGGAAGCCGGCAGACCAAACCAGACGAAAGTGCGCATTCAGCGTCTGCTCTGCCGATAATGCAAGCGTAGAAGAAGAAATGTGCTGTTTACCTGTGCAAAGAAAGAAACAACGAAAGAAAAATGTCTGAAGACTTCAGTGTTGAGGAAGAGCATGAGTTCTTTGCTGAGCTGAATGCGCACTTTCATCTGGTTTGGTCTGCTGCGGTTTCCGTAGACTCGTGAACGCGGTTTTAGGAAATCCTATACACTACTGTTTATGCTCTAAAAACATTCTAAATGACTTCGTTTCGAGTAAATTCTGGATGCTACCCACTCAGGACACTTGGAATACATTGGACGAGCAGTATGGAGGAATATTGACACGTTTTTTGTGGACTTTTATGGACCTTTCTGCCTCGGGCGCCATAGACCTCCATTATTTGAATGTCAGCAGACAGCAAGAAGCCTCCCAGATCTCCAGATGCATTTGAGATATCAAAAAAGTACTCCAGGGTGTTGTTCAGCATGGGGGTGAGTAGGGGTGGGTATTGCCAAAAAAGTCACGACTCGATTCGAATCACGATTCACAGGCCACGATGCGATTCTATCACGATGCATCACGATACTTGAATTATTGCGATGCATTGCAATATTTTCTCCTCCATGTTTTGTTTTTGAATGACTCGGCACAGTATCCCGCGGCCGGAAATGCTTGTGACACAAGGCAGCGTGCGTCAACACATTTGCAGCGACATCTACTGGACTGGAAGTTGTATTACACTTGTTTTTGGCTGATGTTCGCCAACCATTCGTGCAATTTTATTTATTCATTTTTTTAAATTAATAATCGATTCTTGGCATCAAGAATCGATGCAGTAGATCACGAAAATTAGAATCACGATGCATCATCATGACGATTATTTTGCACACCCCTAGGGGTGAGTAGAAAATGAAGGCTAATCATGTTTTGGGTGTACTATTCCTTTAAAGCCTTAATTTATCATAATCACCTGGATTTTGGTCCTTTTGGTATAGGCATATAATGTGCCTTTATTGCTACTGGGGAAGTTAGTAGCTTTAAAACGTTTCTCTTATTCCACCTGCCAGTGAGGCCTGATGAACCGGAAAAACAAACATTGATAAAACAATCCAATATGATGCAAAGGAAGTAGGAATCTGAAAGCTCAGCAGCAGCGGCTGCAATCCCAACAGATGAACAGGCATCCTTCTTCCTCTGAGAAACAGCTTTAATGCAGCGAAGGAAGAGAAAAATTAATCAGCTGTAGGCTTGAAAGAGAGCTGCTTATCCATCTGTGTCACTCTGATTAAGTAGGATTTAAATGACACACAGGGTTGAGATTAGAGAATCACGGGTTAGAATAATCTCCCACAGTTTCTATTTTTAGAACAAAGAAAAGGAGAACCCTTTTCTAAAAAGGTTAGATAAAACTACGGTCTATATTTTGACTCGATCCAACTTGAGTCAAAACATGACACATCTGTACCCCTCCGCCCTCATCTTCCCGTCTGTTTCATTAAACTGTATAGACTGTGATCTCTTTGTGCAAACTCCAGTCAGGAAACAGGAGGATCAAACAGATAAAAGTGAAACAGGAGCCTGGGAAAGGCATGAAAGGGTGGAAGGGAGTGACTGAAGTGACTACATAGAAGGAAGAGTCATGCATTTCTTGCATGTCTTGAAACACTGAAATATTTTTTTATCGTCTTTTTGTTATATTATTCGGGGGTGAAAGAATAGGTATGAACTGATATGAAAGGCTGGCTGGTGGTCAGTTTCCCGCTGTTCTCAAACTGATTCCTCACTGCTACTGTCTCCTCGTCCCTCTGTTGTCCAGGTGATTCATCCCCCTGTCTTGGGCACTCTGACTAAACATGGACCAGGCGTAGCAGAAAGATGTATGTCCGCTCAGAAATAAAACTAATCAAGAACATAACAGCTGACGCTTAAAATCGGTTGTCTTCACAGTGACCGGCCGGTCTCTGATTGTGTGAAAACGTCAGAATTCCAGGCACTGCCGATTGACCACTGCAAGTCTAATGGAAAGGCAAATATTGTTTGTTACAGGTGCAAGTTTCCAAACTGAACAATTTGCAGAAAGTATGACTGTGTTCATTTTACTAGGGCTGCAACAACGAATCGATAAAATCGATTGATCGATCGACTTTTAAAAGCGTTGGCAACGAATTTAATCATCGATTAGTTGTGTCGCGCGATTAATGCGTCATCCGCCTTAAGAAAACAGGTTGGGGCCTTCAATGGCAGTGAAGAGAGCTGATCAGCAGGATGTGTAACCATGTTTGTTTCGTTTTAAAGTGGGGAAACGTAACGTTAGTTTCTCAGGTAGCTCATCTGATGCTTTCCTTACCGTGTTAGTAGGTTACAGACAGGGATAAGGTTGGCTACTTATTTTACTTTTAATTTCATTTGAATTAGCTTAAGCAGCGTTTATATTTTCTTTATAAATAAATTAACTTGCAAATTATGGGGGCAAGGCTTTTAAAGTTTAAATCTTCTGGCAAAGATAAAGAAAAGAAGATCCTGCAATTTATGGAAGTAAAGCAGAATAAAATCCAGCAAGATCAGCTACATGCTACATTTCCATGTAAATATCTGTCTGTGGAGGATGTGTCTTTTACCACCCCTAGTTCTCTCATTTTCATTCCAAATACAATTTATAATTTGAATCACAGGGCTATTTTTATCTCTATGGTTCAGTATTTTCTCAAGTAGCAACTTTAACTGCTATACTTTCCTGTCTTAAAAGGCAGAACTCTTCTAGTCTAAAAAAATGAATTTGTTGAAATGGGGGGGGCTATTGTTTGAACCCCTTAGGGGCTTTAAAAAACAAAAATGCCTGTCTCTTTTTGCGCTTTATGAAACAAAGTACCCTATATTTTGTGGATGTACAGCTACATTTCTCATGTAAGTTTGCGTAGTTTTAACACAAACATTTATTTTTCATATTGCACCAGTACAGTTAATGAGCAACCTGTACTTGTGTGCTTGTTTGTTCTGTCTAAAATGTTTATTTTGTAATAAAGAGGTTAATATAAAAAAAAAAAATGTTGTCCGATTCATCGATTAATCGAAAAAATAATCGGCCGATTCATCGATTTTTAAAATAATCGTTAGTTGCAGCCCTACATTTTACCAATAAAATGAAAGAAATCCATTCTTATGCTTGGATACTAAACAGACTTATTGGTCTAAGATGTAAGACTAACAAAAAGCAGCAGAAACCCACAAATTAGGTACAACTCTGTAAGCCAACAAGTCATAGTAGTTGGATATTTAAAATACTGGTTTTACTCAGACATGCTTTGCCCGTTTTGTCTTTTAAATCACGTTTAATGAGTATTCCAAGATTTCCCCCATAAAAACAAAAGCTGTGCTTCTCAATCAGATTTTTTGCCTCCTCAAAATTTCACCACGCCAGGCAGCCCAGCAGGCCAACGGCAGAATAATTCAGCTCTTACAGTCTGCGCACAGAAGCAGATGGCTGTCTGGTTGCTTAAAAGGTGATTTTAGAAGTTAACACATAAACTCGCACAATGCCTGGTGTTTCTAATCTATCCAGGGAAATCTGTCTGCCTGAAAAGTATCAGGAAACCTCCAAATACCACCCACACGAGCTGCTGCTCTAACACACACAGCATGTAAACATACACGTCATGCTAGCCTCAGAATTACAGAGCAGAGCCAAACACAACCACAGTCTCCTAAATTGTTTGGGTGGGTCTCTTTAATGGTTAACTCGGGGAGGAGCAGGAGCCAGTTATAACATTTTCTCACCAACACGGCTCCATAACAGAGGAAAAATGGGAAAGAATGTGGACAAGCCACCACCATCTCACATTAAAAGATATCTTATTTAATTGTGTGGAGTAGTAATGCTGACTCACTATCGAACCTTTAAAAAGACAGCAGGTCAGGCTGTTTTAGATGAATTCTACAAAATTCTCATTTTGAGGCTAGAGTAACCAGAGCTTGATGCTAATATAAGTACATTTCCATATCCTAAAACAAGAAGTTCAAATACTGCAACATTGCTGTTTCTGCAGGAGTTGCTTTGTTTTCTTTACTTTAAGGTTTTACTGTGTATAATTTGGCTCATGCCAATATCCTCTAATGACCTCCAGAGAAAGTCATGAGCTCTTTAGCATCACTAGTCCTTCTAATTTATGGTCTACAGTTATTGTTTGGGGATGTAACCAGTCACAGCAGATTTGTGGCAGGATACATTTAGCAGGGCGAGGTCCCATCCACATTCGTATGGGTATCCTGATAATTTGTCGTCTTATGCTGCGTTTCCTCCTCTCACCCAGATGTCCACCATACTGGGATGTTTGCAGAAAGACGAGGATAATAACTTGGTTTCATTTTTTGTTGTTTTATCTTAGACTCCACAAAATCTTGGACTTTAGTACCTGACCAAAATAACACTAAAACATTCTTTTATCTAAATCATAAAATTTAATGTCAGCGTTTTTCTCGACCCAGATTAAACTTTAATTTGGCATTTAAGTTTACTTGGAACATGTCACCAATTCATGTATTCTTAGAGTTTATTTCATATGTAAAGACGTAAGGTGAGGTAGATTTCTATTTTTAAGGAAAAAGAAGGAAATACAAGTATCCCATCATCTACCTTAATAGTTCTGGATCACATATGTTACTTGATATGAAAGCTATGGGAACCCAACAAGTTTAGTGTCCTTGTATAAAGTAAAAAAAAAACTGCCATTTATATAATCTTAAAGTTTATTTTATATGTAAAGACGTAAGGTGAGCTACATTTCTTTTTTTTCTAAAAAAGGTTTACCTTAAAGGTTCTGCATTATTTTGTGCAGATCACATAAAATCCCTTTAAATTACGACAAATTAGGTTAAAATGAGACAAGATGATAGTTTGTGAAAAGACTTTTAAAAAGCTCTGTTGATAAATGAAGCATTTCTTACAACCTATTCTATTCTAGTCACTCTAGGGCTGGACAAAAATTCAATATCAATGTATATCAGGATAAATTATCATCTAATAATGGTGACTAACTTAAATACATTTCAGTTTTGGTTACTGTCTATGGTTTCAGCGATTGGCTATGTTAACCTGCTAAGGGCAGGTTAACATTTATTGCCAATAAATTCATGCATTTTACAAGCAGCAAAGCTACACTGCCCTACATTTCCATTATATAATAACATCTGTTGCAGAGTTAGCACACGTTATCTGTGTGTGTGCAGGGTCGTTGTTGGAGTTATAAACTGCAGGGGGATAATCTGTGCCTGTTCCACTTTTATCTCCAAACTCATCATGGCTTTTGTTTAGAGTAACATTAGAAGTATTAAGGGAGTATCCTGGCAGCTGTATTGTTGAGGATTTCAAAAACATTTATTATTTTGCGTCTGTGCATCTCACCGGCGGGATCGACTAAAAAAAAAATCAAAACATGTTTGGACCAATTAAGGATTGACTAGAAACTAATAACATATGTCATACATGGACCTAGAACATGTTTTTATTATTTTCTTACAAAATATGTTTTTATTTGCAGCTTAATATCAAAGCAGTGGGAATCCAACACGTTGTGTGTCCTTGGATAAACAAAGTAAAAAAAAAAAAACAGGATTAAAGTAGGTTAAAAAGACAAAAACCCAAACAGACCTCAGCAGATCAAACAATATGGAAGCTATGACGACTTCAGATGCATCAAACATCACTGCGGTAAAAAACAAAACAAAAAAAAAAAACAGACAAAACAGCAACATGACTGCCTTGCAGCACACATCTGAATGCTACGACAATTTTAACAACTCACATATTTATTTAAATCATTTTTATTTTGAAAAAAATATTTAGCCGTTAGTAATTATTTATTAATTAAATTATTTATTCTTTCTTTTTTTTTTTCGCCCCGGGTATTATGTCTGTTTTATTTGATTACTTGTTTGCATTCCTAATAATGAGACATGTTTTGTCTGGTACAGGCGGAAGAGCTGAGTCACTGAGCCAGAATAAAAACAAACAAATTTAGGACCTGTAAGGGGTTTATAGATTCAGGTTTGTATTTTACCCATTGGACAGAAAAGGAAAGCATCAGTGGAAAGTTTTATTACCATCATTTTTCATCTCTTGCTACATTAGTGCTTTTGTACTAATGTAGCAAAAGTACTTTCTGGCTGGCCCTTTTCCATTGGTACCAACTCAACTTTACAGAGATGGCTTTCTATTTCAGGTGACCAATGAGGGCAGGCAGCCCCAGTGTCTGTATACAAGGCAATAATAAAGGAGAAGTTGATGGCTTTTAGGCTACGTTCACAAGGCAGGCAAAAATATCTGATTTGGGGAACAATTTTTCTTGTAAACATAGCTAAGGTTGGTATGACTAGAAACGGGCCATAAGTGCTCCACAGTTTTTGAGTCTGACAGAAGTGTTGCTTTCCGCTCATCTCCCATATAAAGTGTGACAGACGCTTTCATCATGGTCTGCAGTCACCCAACATCTGGGTTCTGCATTAGGGGATTTACTGCTGCTTTGTAAACAGCGGCTCCTGCACTGTGTGTAGGAGGAGAGGCTCATTTACACGTATTCCTTTCACACTCCAACAGACCCACATCAGTATTTTAACAAAATCAGAGGAGGAGGGAGTTTCCTCCAGATCCACAGCTTTGCAGACAAATGACTGCATACAAGATATATATTAAGATTAGAAGCTAGTCATTGTGCAGTCGCCAAAATGTCAAGGTCAAAAAAAAAAAAAACTTTGCCTTCCCTCTTCGACCTTCCTCCTACGTTCAGTGCTA
>NW_015150471.1:2528100-2529908 GCF_000732505.1 Cyprinodon variegatus
TATATATATATATATATATATATATTAAATAAAATAAAAATATTTTTTGTCCGATTAATCGATTAATCGATAAAATAATCGGCCGATTCATCGATTTTTAAAATAATCGTTAGTTGCAGCCCTAATTATGTTAATCATCTCATATTCACTCGATCACACATGGCCAAGTTGCAAGACCTATATGATCCAGAAGTTACCAGTAATGCAATCCACCATAATGTACCCATGAAGAAGAAGAAGCAATTAGAGTCAACCTTTTTTCTTCCCTCTTTCTGTTCATGTTGACTGAAAGCAAAGACACATTAATATTGAGCGAACGGGGAGCTAAAACTGATGCCAGTCAGGAATTGGAGGTATCCTGCGGGAGTAAAGTTTTTGCTGACAAAAAAACCCCCTCAAAATTAGTTGTGCAGCAGTGGTTTGGGTTTCTTCAAAGGGATGTGGAGCAAATTAAGCCACTATGCAAGGTATGACGGCAGTCAATCCCCTAGACAACGGGGAACGCAGTCTGATAAATCATTTAAAGTAGTATCACCCAAGTGGCAGAGAGCATGTAAAAGTAAGTGGGGTCTTTACCGTCTTCCCCTGTTGCCAGTTTACGCAACTTTAGTAGTTTAGCCTCTAGTAAAAATGCTGCCAGCACCGCGGCCACCAATCCAAAGCCGCAATCAATGGTGTCACCTTTCGTGGTTATTGCACCGTGGGAGCAGCATTCCAAGAGGAGAAAAATGATTACATGCACGATTGCTTTTTGTTTTTGTCCAGTAAAACAAGACATGATACAATAAACTACGTGGAAAAAGATAGATTTCAGTGAATAAAATAATGAAGAAAAATCTAATTTCTTTGTTCAGAATTGAGATTCTCTAAAACTTGAAGTTTGAGAACAAATAAAAAAACAAATCGTGATTGAAAATTGAGATTGGATGATGTAGAAAAAGATTTCACCAAATCCAGGTGCTTACGTGTCATAAGCAACCCTGTGGAAGTTGCTACTGTGAGAAAATACTGAAGTCAGAGGAAATACATGGTAAAATTAAAGTACACAGTAAATTAAAGTGATGCTCCTACTGTAGGATTTTTTGTAAATAGCACTGTGATAAACGCTGCATACGGTCACTCTCTACACAGCTCAAAAACCAATTCAGTGCTGTTCCTTTATTTTTTTAATCAGTTTGAGATAAATTAACCTGCCACGTTTGTATTTGTCAGCTTCAACTTCTACAATCTAAGAAGCATCATTTGTAAACTGCTATATTCATTCCTATATGTTGTTCTTGTTCTTCTATTATGTTCTATTGCAATAAAACCCTTTCACTGTTACCCTTACAAATGTCCTAAAGGTAAAACCTCAACCAATTCTTCTATATCAGCAAACAGGAAGATCCCGTTAAGCTGGCAGTTCTGAACATTTTGGCTAAAAATGAGAGCCATGTGGAAGAAGCTGCAGATCAGGTGCCTGACCCTGTTTTTCTGGTTGAAAGCAGCGATCCACCACTCCGCCTGTTAAAACAGGACAGAAGCTGGCACTGCTGCATACGTTTGGAGAACGGATTTTAAAAGGACTTAGTCTGCAAATTAAAAAATGGGGCAACAACAAGTATGAGCGAAAATGACTTTAGGTTAGCCATGAACTTGATTTAAAATATTATAATACACTGACCAGCTGCAGATGAAGTTAATACATAAATCCTTGGAAAGAAAAGGGTGGATGGAATTCAATTTAATTCAATTCAGTTTATTTCTATAGCGCCAATTCACAACACTTGTCACCTCAAGGCACTTTACAGTTCACCAGATCATACAGT
>NW_015150471.1:2530319-2534091 GCF_000732505.1 Cyprinodon variegatus
AGTCACAGTCAGAGAAACAGGACTACACAGAAAAACAGGCAGATCTTGAACATTTATAAACAAAGGTGTTGATGGCAGCAGCACGGCTGATATTTGTCTCCAGGACGGAGTCACAGCCAAACAGGAACAGACCAGATGAAGCTACTATGAGAAAAAGCAGAGAGAGCAGAACAGAGATTGAACTAACAGATTCTGAAAGGTGGGATTTAAAGAAACAGAAATCCTTTGAAAGAAATAGAATACCAAAAGAAAACATTATGATCCTTCCAAAGAAATCCAGACATTACTCAGTACACTATTTAGGGAAGGTGCCATTATTTCTGTCTGATGAGAACAAGAGCCAACCATAAAAGAGTAGAAAGACAGAGAACAATAAATGATCCTATGTAGATCAGCAACTATGAGAACTCAAAGCTTTAGCTTTAACAAATCGTTATTTTACTGCTTTGATATATGCAATAAATGTGGAAACGCTGGGAATGCTGCATTTAAATTTTGTCTGAAAAGGACTGAAATGAATAATGACTACTGCTGTATTTAGATTCTGCTGTTTTGTTCCTCTTAAGTTAAAAACCATGTATCAAGAAGGGCAATAGCAAATGACTAAAAGTGAGATTGTCACAAGATTGAAACTTGTTAAAACAGTTCAAAAATGAAAACAAGAACATACAGCTTTATCCAAGCGCATTATAAGGATTTCACTCTTCCTATTCGCTCTTTGCTTCCATCTGCCAGAGGTCTAATTAGCATTGGCCAAAAAAAAAAAAAAGTTCAAGCATCATAAACATTTTAGTTGTATTTTTTGCAGATGGATACAGCTAGATGTCCATTTGTTGATATGAAATGTACTCATTTTGGCTTTGTTTACCTTTACTTTTATTCAGAGAAAATGAGTACTAAATAATAGACATAATCATTTGACAATATAGCATCTAAGTCTGTTTAAATGGATAAGCAACAGTTGTCCCTTAGGTAATTGTAGCTGAGGTTATTATCTTCGGACAAAAAAGGAAGTGAGATCCAGAGTTGGCTCACAGCTTCAGCTACTACAGCTAGAAATCACTGATTATGGCCGAAAACTTGGTGTCATGAAGGACTCAGACCTGAACCTTCAGACACATAAAGCAGCATTTAATAAGTTAAACCAGGCATCCCCAGCCTCGGTCCTCGAGGCCCGCTGTCCTACAGGTTTTAGAGGTTTCCCTGCTTTAGCACAGCCGATTATAATGACTGCAGTAGACCAAAAGCCTGTTAATCAGCTTTCAATTAAAATCAGCTGTGCTGGAGCAAGAAAACATCTAAAACCTGCAGGACAGGGGGCCTCGAGGACCGAGGTTGGGGGTGCCTGATTTAAACTAATGTCTAAGCAGGATATAGAAAAAACTCATGCACGCCTTTATCTTTAGTACAATTGATTACTAAAACAGTGTTTTCATAGCTTTGCCTAAAAAGTCCATCAGACAGCTGCAGCTGATCCAAAACTCTGCTGCCCATGTTCTCACTAGAACTAAGAAGTTAGAGCACAGCAGCGTGATTCTGAAGTCCTTCCACTGGCTTCCTGTAGCTCAGAGAATATACTTTAAAATCCTTCTGTTAGTCTATAAATCAGTGAATGGATCAGCACCTCAATAAATAACAGATTTGTTGTCAGTGTGTAAACCTCCCAGACCACTCAGGGCTTCTAGTTCCAACCTACTTTTTCCACCCAGAACTAGAACCAGACGTGGAGAAGCAGAATTTAGTTCCTGCACTCCACTGATCTGGAGAAAAATATCAGAAGACTGTAAAAGAGCTGAAAGCCTGAGTTCTTTTAAGTCAAAAGTTAAAAAACAATTTGTTTAGAGCTGCCTTTGACTGTTGAAGTTAAACTGTTAACTGTAATATTCGTTTAAGGTTGTGGTCGAACTGTTTTTGTTTGTTTTACTACCTGCTTCTATAAATTTATTATCTTTACTTGCTTTTATTTTCCTTGTATTTCAAGGTTTAATTCATGTAAAATTTAACATACGGTAAATAAATATATAAAGTTACATTTCCTTAAGCTGCTGGTGCAGAAATCAAACTATTACAGCTATGTGGTCATGATATACATAACATTTAATATAAAGTAAAACTTGAACAATTACAAGACCTTTCAAATTGAGAAGCAGTCCTTAAAACACAGAATAATAAATATTTTTGTTGTTCATGTCTTTTTTCGTATGATGTTAGCTGGCTAGAGCCTGCAGACAGAAAATAAAAAACAACAACAAAGCAAGGAAAGACAAAAGCTTAGAAAGCAAACTCAACCACGCCAGAGATTCAACAATTTTCATTCAATGGAGAGGAGCGTTCCTATTGTCGGAGTAGGCTTACAGTGACGTCATATTCAGGCTTTGAAAGTGAGTAAGCTGTAGAACCCCCACTGTGGATCAGGACACTGCAGTTCCAACAGGTGGACAGGAAAACAATACAGATCTGAAGGAATCGGGAAATGACGGAGCAGGACCAGACACACTAAACGTGCAGATTGAAAGAACACCATCGCTTCATGCTGGAGGATTCAATTCAATTCATAAAATACTTTGTTAATCCCAAAGGGAAATTAAATCCCTGCAGCTGCTTGTTAAATCATGAGCCAAACAGTTTACATGTAAGGCTGTTCAATAAAATAATTGTATTTTTAATATGAGACATGATAAATTAAATCCTCTTTATCACATTTATTAACTGATCCTTTGAAGAAATTTTAGTTAAATAAAATTATGAAGTTAAATAAATGATAAAACTTGAACACCTGAACTTGCTTTTTATCAGGGATGCCAAACATTTCCAAGCTAACATTTTGAATAAATAAAATGTGTAAAAATAAACAGAGATTTAAATATCTTCCCTAAACAAACACCACAGCTGGTTTTCATTGAGTAATAAGTAGTGATTCACCAACTGATTAAATAGAAATGACAATATTTTCACTTGATCAATTTAAGTTCAACCAAAACTCTGTAAAAGAAAATTGGTATTGGCAGATGAGAAATGTCCTTTTTAGGTAAGGCTTCTTTCAATCTTAACCACTCTTTCAAACAAATTGAAAAAAAAGTTTAAAGGAAAAACAAAAAAGATATTTCATAAAACCATTTTGAAAGATTTTTTAATTTTCTCATTTCAGCCAAAGTCAGGGCGTATACACAACGTGTGAACCTGGGAGCTGCTGTGGTTTACTCAAAGTTATACAAATCTGTTACGCCACAGCTTTGCTGCTGAATGCAATACATGTAAAAAAGGATTAGCTGGATTATAGATTGTTTTTCTAGAAGACAGAGAGAGCACTTCCAGTTTAAGTTGAAATAACAGCGTGATACTCAACAGTAAATTGATTGCCAGCAGAAGTGCCTGCTCTAAAATATACACCTTCAAGCTGGACTCCCAAGAACAAGCTAAACACCATTTATGGTTAGATGAGACAAAGCATGAGCTGTTTATCCATAGTGACAAGAGAAATGTTTGGAGAACCCAAGAGGAGGCTTCCAGATCCACAATGTTAGACAAGGCGACTGCTGTATTATGCTTAAGGTTTGTTTTCCTAACTGTACTGCAGCAATGACCAAAGTGAGGGAAAGTATGAAGAAGCAGGGCTAATTTTAAAATCTCCAACTCCTATCATCAGCTGGGAATAAACCAATGGTTTGTTTAGAGGGACAATGATCACAAACACCAGTTTAGATCCAGGAGATCTAAACTGCTGGGGAAGATTCTCAGTCATTCAGGTCATAGTCATAAAAAAAAAAAAAAA
>NW_015150471.1:2535239-2542614 GCF_000732505.1 Cyprinodon variegatus
CACAAACCCCAGTTTAGATCCAGGAGATTTAAACTGCTGGGGAAGATTCTCAGTCATTCAGGTCATAGTCATAAAAAAAAAAAAAATTTAAAACAATCCACTGGACTTTGTTTCCAAGTTTGAAGTACTCTCAAGTTTATTGGGGAAACCAAACAGCCTCTCCAAAGATGCATGGCCCAACTCAGATGAGCGACCTCCTCGGGACAAGACTCTACGGTCCATCTACACCTTATGGACAAAGGACATTCTTTTGAGGACCAGAATGTTCACAGGTTTCAACTTTCAAAAACCCACAATGCAGCAATTGAGTTAATCCCTTCCCGCTATCATCGCAGCCCAAGCCCCTGTACAGGAGAGCGGAGGACCTCACCTATTCAGCCAGGCCAACAATTCCCTTTAACGACCCCGCTTTCAGACACTTAGATGGGTATGGGGCATTGCAGGCTAACAAAAGAAGCCAAACGACCCCCATTCCAAAGGGGTGGACCCCTTCCACCGTTAAAATTTGCATGTTTTCAAAACAAAAACAAGGATTTGTTTGGTTACTGTAGCCTACAAAACGTTGAACGCAACGCTATTTCTGACATTTTGAATCGATAACGCTCCCTGGATGGGAAGCAAAATGTCTTCAGACTTGGAAACAAAGTCCAGAGGATTGTTTTTAATTTTATTTTTTTTTTTGGAAAGAGATCTAAACTGGTTTTGGCATGACTAAGAAATGCTGATATCAGGCTTTGACATTGTTGAAAATGGATGGTCTATGTTTAAAAACCTGCTCTATATTAGGAAACCAGACAGTTTTACTTTTTATAATGTCCCAATGTTTTTTGATGTTTAACACCTTGATCAAGAAACACTACACCATGCTGACTGAAATGACTATTGCTATGATTAGACAAACTTAGACATAAGCATTAAGGGATATAAAGGCCTCTGTTACCTGTCAAAATAAATGCCTTAATGTATAGAACTGTAAATACATTTGACTAAAAAATCCACAAAACTTCATGTGGGATTGAACCAACTTCTTTCTTGGTGGCGGCTTTTAGCACGTGTTCATGCAGCATCATTGGATCCCCTGTCAGCAACTGTCTGTTACAGCAAACCAGAGACTGCAACAGACTGAGACCAAAGTCTTCCAACTGACAGAAATAACGGGAACATTTTGAAAAGCAGCATTCAAGAAAGTACGACACAGGGGTAATAAAACAAATGGGTTTTGAAAACTGGTATTAAAGGCCTACTGCTGACCCCGTCTGCCAGCTCGTTTAGTCCACAAATGAGCGTCTCTGAGGGCTGCTGAACCCATTTCGAGGGGGGAGTTACAGAGGCACAGCCCTGTTTATGCAGCAATGGTAATGTGTTTCAGATTACAGTTGGTTATATGGAAATTCCTGTGGCGAGACTGGACCTTAGAGCGCTGGATTGCAGGGGAGCAGGCCTACGAGGCATTTTTCAGTCAGCCTTCTATGAATCCAGTCAGCTCATGGGAGCCTGTTCTCCTTCACCATTAAGGCCTTTACATTTTGTTCTTGCTCCCATAGCAAAAACAAAGTTACGTTTTGTTTTCACAGTAACCCCCATCTTCTTAGTTTTTGCTGCTTTTACTAGACAATACTGGCAGAATGTTTTTTTTCTTGCTGGTTGTCTGACAACTGCTGTGTGATTGGTTAAGATTTGGATCAACCTCGTTAAGGAGTAACTACCCCACGAAACAACTTTCTTTAACAGCTTAACTGTAGAAAATGAGCATTATGCGTGCCATCTTTATTTTACAGAGAAAATTCTGGCTTTTTTATGGAAACGTATTTAACTTTTTATAATATTTGTCCAGAAATCATCTTTGTGCTGCACTCTATAGGTATGCAGTTAAGTTTTTATATCTTTTAAAATAATACAAATCTATGTCAGTGTCCCATTTTAATGAACAATGTTGCATGGGAAATTGAGTTTAGACATAATTTAGAGGGTGATATTACTCCAGATTCCTATTTTTAGACACTAATATCCTCCATTGGTCCTTTGTGGACACTATTGCAAAGCCATAAAATAAACAAACACACTGTGCCAGCTGATATTAGGATTCTGTTCTAGTCAAGAGCTGGAATTGCGAGCTTTGCAATCACTAATCAAAAGGTGAGTATTTCATTACCCATTAGTCAGCAACATATTGATTTCACTTTAGTTTCTTTCCTCCTGACCTCACTCCCTCCATTCCTGCACCTCACCTTCTCTTGGTATTACACAACTTAGTGACATTTTTCAAAATGTGTCTGGGTCGGGGTTATGCTCTGACATTGGAGTAAAAATGCACTTTACTTTCGCAGAAACTGGTTCCTATTGTATTGAGCATTGAGCATGCCACCTGTATATGCATGTTTTCCCCATTTCTGCAGAAATCGCAAATAAAAAGGCTTTTTTTTTTTCTCTCTTCAAGATATGTTTTAGTTAAAACATACATTGAGAACAAGAACAAATTTCCTGTTTGTGGCTAGCTTGTATTTTAGTAAGAGCAATCTCAGTAAGGTCCAGTAATGATGCACTGGCGATAAAGTAAAAAGTTGTCTCAGAAAAATTTTACCGTTTTCTTGAAACCAAGGGGTCACTTTTACAGAAGTTATCAGATACTTTGATAAATTCTAGTAGGTTAACCTGAAACTCAGACGTCTCAACTGAACTCTAAAGCCGGGCTTACATTGTGCAATTTTTAGCCCTTTTCGGGGCGACTTTCTAGTAGTGCGAGAATTTTCAGATCGGGCCAACGTTCAGCCTGATCATGAGTCGTGCATCATGTAGTGCACAGAGGGTAACGAGGGGCAATCAGCCTCTCACAACCAACTACCGATCAGGAATCGTGAGGTCGGGAAAAATAATCAAACATTCATATTCCTCTTCTACGCATTTGGCTTCCTGATATTTGAGTCCCAGTAGCTCCATCTCACTGCGGAGCTCAGTCTGACATCGTTTTTAAACGTATTGTGAGCAGGTAGATCGCATCAGAGTGTTGTCCTGCACAGACATCATGAGCTGTGAACTCACTGTACGACAGTGTGAGCTGTAGCTGCGTGCAACGATTGAAAAAAATCGCACAGCTTAAGGAAACTTTTCAGATACTTTTCCAGGAAGTGTAAGACAGTGACCTGATGTCGCTCTTATCTTCCAGCAAATTGCCTGGTAGGCTTTGGAAAACAAGCCCCCCCCCCCCCCAAATAAGTGGGTATTTCCTGGTTCCAGGAGAGCATCTGGTAAGTTTTAGAAAGTAACTTTCATCTTCTTTTAAGTACAAACTGCCCATTGTTAGTTTTTCCCGGGCCAGTTTCTCAGCTTTCAGAAACATGTCAATGCCACAAATGACACAATCAGCTTCAGATTGTAAATGTTTCTGTCCGTGATTGTAATCAGACAACATTCTTCATTGCCTCTGGTTTTGGACAGAGTTACAGAGTCAATGAGAGAACAGCCTCCATCTTGGCAGTCATCTGTAAATATTCTCCTCCAGTCAGTGACCACCGCAAGGAAAAAGGAACTGTAATAAGCAGGTTGGGAAAAAATATTCTTAGAGGCATCTGCTGCAGTTTTGTTTCAGGGGACAAACTGTTTTATTGAACATGGATAGCAAATGGATAAAGAGAGACTTTCCAAAATGGAGCTTTTTGTTTTTCTTTTAATATAGAAAGA
The DNA here is from genome assembly GCF_000732505.1 of Cyprinodon variegatus. Taxonomy (NCBI): domain Eukaryota; kingdom Metazoa; phylum Chordata; class Actinopteri; order Cyprinodontiformes; family Cyprinodontidae; genus Cyprinodon; species Cyprinodon variegatus. The sequence goes on from NW_015150471.1 coordinate 2,538,918, forward strand.
GACATATGGAATGCAGGCATATTTATTTGTCTTTATCCAACAAGGGAAGGAGACCTTTAACCAAATCTCCAGGACAATCCTTATTTTACAATACTGGTTTGAACCGTTTGTTTACTTTGCCAGATAAAGAGAGGAAAAAGCCTGGTCTCTTTATGCACAACACGTCTCCTAGCTTCTGAGGAGTAAAAAAAGACAAACAATGTACTGTTAAAATCCCTTGGAAAACAACTGGTTTTATTCATTTCAAAGTTAAATCCAGGAATTATGAAAAAAAGAAGAAATGCTTAATTTAATTTATTTAAATGATCTGTGCAATAAAGTAAAGAAGTTGAAACACAAGAAGTCATAGAGGCTACAGGAAATAATGAAAAATGAAGAGCTAAGGGAAATGATATTGTAGCTGTTCTGCCATGCCCTGCATTATAAAGGCTTCCTGGTTGAAGTCCCCTTTAACTCATAGATGGTTACAAAGGTCAAATCACTCAGAATACTTCAACAATTACATTCAAAAGCTAAAGCTAACAGACTTAAGAGTCTCACACTGAGGAAAAATAAGAGTCAGAGTTTATACAGCAAATAATGTATTACCTCAGGTCAAGAAACATTTTTCGACAAACAGAACTGAAACCACATCAGTGCAATTTAGACAGTTTATAACACTGGCTTCAATGCCAAAGGCATGAATATCGGCCTCCGAACCATCAGGATCTTTACTATTGAGATCAAAAACAGTTAAGTTCTGCAGTTTAGCTGCAGAACTTTACTTGGATTTAAGCATCCAAGTAAAAATAAATAAAAAATAGCATCTTACAATCTGAAATCTTTGCGGGGAACAAATCCCCAGTAATAATTTAAGAAAAACATGCTGCAGTTTTTTTCCCCACAGGGCTGCAGGAATCAGACTAAACAATGCTGCCTTATAAAGACATTTCACATCTCCAGACTGCTGTACTTAATGCCACTATTTGTATTTAAAATCACTTTCTGTCTTTCACACCTTTTTTAACTCATAGCAGGTGATATAGGTTATTTCCCAAAATTAAAACAAACAAAAACGATTTATGTGAACTTTACTGTCTTGTAAACTATACTGCTATACATGAAAAGATGTTTGCCAGGTATCATAAAGGTTTTTATCCATTTTTCAGAAATCTTTATCTGCTTAAACATTAACTTGAAGGTTTTATTGAACATTAAAAAGGTACAGTAGGTGTGGGATTTAGGTTGTCTTTGTGTGCCTCTCTACCATAAGACCAGGGTCTACATTACTCACACACACCAAAAAACATTAATGCACTTTATTCCAATGTTCTGTGACAGAAAGTCTACTATTTTTAAGCTCAAGTTTTCTAAATTGTGACAAATTAAAAACTGAAAAGTGCTTTTTTTCATCCCCACCAAGTCAATACTTTCTACAAAAAATATTTTGTTGCCAGTTTAGCTGTGAGCATTTTTCTATATCTCTCTACTAGCTTTTTGCATGAAGTGTAGGGATGGGAATCGAAAACTGGTTCCTGTTCAGAACCGGTTCTGTGTATTCCAATTCCATGGCATCGTTTGGCAGCTCGCTTAATGATCCTCTTAACGATTCCAGGCAGCACCAGAGCCTAGCGCTGTGCAGCACGACTTACGGCACGTTTTTTTTACGCAAGTTACGCACACAGCATTCAGTAAGCAAGTAGGATGTGACCAGTAGTGCCGTTAAGGGGGGGACTGTCTCCTGTTTCAGGTATTAAAGGAGACAATCCCCCCCTTAACAGCAATCCCCCCCCTTTAACGACCGACCCTCAGAATCATAGACAGGTTTCAGATATTACAGGCTAACGATGGAACTAAACGACCCATTCATTGGTTACCATTTGCATGTTTCCAAGCGATACAAGGCCTTGCCTATATAAGACTCAAACTCACTGCGGATCCAGACATTTGAATTGAGAAAGCTTCCTGGAGAGGTGGCGAAACGTCTTCAAATCTTGGAAACCAAGTCCAGCGGATATTTTTTGAATTTTTACGGAATGACCTCATTTTAAGGAAGAGAAAAATGGCAACAAGACGCTTCGCAATCATTGCAAAGTGACAATAACATCCGCCGGAGGAAATACATCCAACATGCAGAAACACCTGCGCATACAACATGGCACACATTTTAACAAATGTCGTGTTTTAGATGCTTCTGGACAGAAGCTAAAGTTACGACCAGCATGGAAGGCAACTCTGGTGGTGAGTAGCTAGTTTTATATCACTGGCTGTGCTTAATGTGGTTCCTAGTAAATCTTATGCCATTTCTGGAAATAAACCAATTTCCTACCTCTCTTTGGGGTTATTAAACATGTTACGAAGTTGCTCCGCAGTTCAGGGAGCCAGAGAAAGGTGACACTCGTTTATTTAAATCAGGGGGAGATGAGTTTATTTCCAGAAATTGTGCAGTAATGCTTTTTCATTAAAAGGATTAGATTTAGATGACTGTGAGGAGACGGGTAGACTGGCTGGCTCAGAGGCTGGCAGCTCCCGTTCACTACCTTCTGTTTTCGCCGAGGCAGGCAGAAATAGAATGCAACAGCAAATAACAGAAGTGGAAGAGTTGCACTCCACCTATTCCTATTAAAAACTCATTCACTGAAAAATAACAATATCCCTGCGTTATAGATTCTGAAAGGCCTTGCATAAAAAAATACTGCACAAAATCAGTTCAATTCGATACCTCGGCTTCAGACATCCCCGCCCCCTCCACAGACGCTCCGCTGCACCTCTCCCAAATTGTAGCTGACTGCAGACAGTGCGAGGTGCGCGAGAATGCTGGGACCCTTTTTCCACCTGGATCTCCGCTCTTTTAGGACCTCATGTCCCTTCGTCGTCGGCCTAAACTCGCCCCCACTTTCTCACCGCCTCAACCATATCTAGACCCACAGCGTATAGCGCCACCGCAGCACGGGAGTGAGAATTACGTCCAGGAGCAAATAGATAAAAATAGACCGGAGAAAAAAAAAAAAACATGAATCGATCCTCTTGTGGACATATCGATGCATCGGATCGTTGGCTGTTGGATCGATGCAACGATACAAAACGATTGTTATTTACACCTCTAATCAATTCCCAACTCTAATGAAGAGACTGACATTTTTTTCCCCATTTGTAAAATAGCTCAAGTTCAACAAAATTTGCTAAACAATTTCTTTAAAATTAGAAGCTCTGGTGGATTTAGCGCTTTTCTACTAGCGTAGCCATTCTAGTATGTGGATACGATTCAGAAACATTCATCAAAGTTTTCTGGGTTTATGCGTCCTTATCTGCTGAAAAGTTAATTATTAACAATATCTACAATGTTTTATATTCTTTTCAGGGTGACATGCATGAAAGAAGAAGCACTTTCCTTAAAGGCCAAATGTTTTATTTTAGTCTCATCTGACCAAATTAAATTTTCAGTTCTCTGAATAGATGGTACCAAACTAAAATAGAGTTGAAAAAGATGAAATAACAGACCCCGAAAATAAAAAGTGTTAAAGGTATACTATGCAACCGGTGTTGATTTTCCAGCGAGGCTCCCCCCAGAGGGCGAAAGTAAAAGTGCACTGTCGTAAATATGGTCATCTTTTTTCCTGGTTTCTCCGTCAAGCCAGGCGCGGTTGTTTTGAGCTTAGCAGACAGGCGAATGCAACGAATGACTAAGCATCTGACGCGCGTGACGCGCCGCAAACGC
>NW_015150471.1:2543968-2547742 GCF_000732505.1 Cyprinodon variegatus
ATGATATATTGAAGGAAATAAATTACAAAATTAGCTAAAAGAGCATTTTTTTTGCTTTATTTAATTGTGCCGCTTATTATATTTATAAAAAGTGTATAAAAATATTTATTCATTTAACTTTAAATAAAACATCTCTCCATATTTCTTTCATTTTTATATTAATGTGTTCCTGTTTGTTTCCCCATTCCATAAAAATCAAAATGTTCATGAAAAAAAAGATTTAAAAAAATAACAAAGTTCTTGTGAATACTTTTGCAAGTCACTGCATCTACAGAAACTTCCCAAGACCCTAAAAGAATGTAACCTTTTATCTTGGCATCTGTACAAAAGCATTGGGCATCTGATTGGGCTTTATTTTGGGAATATCCAAATAGGCAGCAGAGGTCAACTTTAACTCAAACAAACCAAATGTCAGCTCAAACAGCAGTGTCTCACCATGAGGCTTTTTCTGCCAAATCAGGGCTTAATTGCTGCCACAAGGGAATGTGATTAACTACCCTACATAGGACTTTAACAACAGCAGAAATCCCCTATAATAAAAGGGAAAATAGTCCCAGCATGAAGGCATCCCAACTTCAAAGAAAGTCTTTAAATTGCAGGAGATATGTTTTAAGTAAAGTATTTTCTAGACAGAGCTGTAGTGGGTTATACAGCAGTAGGTCCTTTGAGGCTGAAATACCGAGAACGGATTTTCCCCAGCAGACCAACTTGTTTTGGATCACTGCAATGAACCGAAAGGAGAACATTAGTTGCCCTCTGGATTCATCCCTTAAGTGGTCCTCTCCCACTTGCACTTTCCTGCCTGAAATCACACACACTAAGAGAGGAGGGGGGGACATAAAGGAAGCACTCCTGGCCGGTCACACCCTTTACAAATAGCAATCTGCACACGCCACCTCCGGACTGAGCCGTCTGGCTGGAGGGAAAACAAACATACAGAAAATAGGAGGGAGTTGGGGGGAAAAAACGGAGCCTGTTACCGTCTGGAAGCTCTAAGGTCTTACAGGCGGACTGCTGAAGCTACCGTTCAACCCTAAAACTCTGATCTAATTTCAAAAGCATGGCTGTAAAAACACTGCTAACCACAACTCCTGTGTCCTCTAGAAAATCGTGTACACTAATCAGAACACCAAAAAGTTGATGGTTGACTCAGACTGACAAGCTCTCCAGTCCCATGGCTGCAAAACGAGCCAAATGCAGCTCTCCTCCGCTAAAGAGCTGGACAGTTGGCAGGAGGTGTTTGTGCAGATATGCTGCATTAGTTTCTCTCCAAACATGGCACTGTTGGTTAGAGGCCCAACATCTGAACTTTGGATTCTTCTCCACAAAGGAAAAGTTTTTTATTAAAATAATGGTTTAGATAAATTATATTTTTATATAATTATATTTCAGATATAATTTTAAAAACCTAAGCTGCGTGATCATGTTCTGAAGAAAGACAAGATTCTCCGTCTAAACCAATTATACGCGTTTAGTTTACAACAGTAATTTTGTAAATGTTTACATTTAGTTGTGACTCAAAAATACAAAAGGAAGCTGTATAGATCAATTTACCTGTTAGAAAATTAAAACACTAGGTACAAATCTAGAGGGTAGGGAAGATGTCTTCAATAAAGATTTAAAGATGTTTAAGATGCATGCTTTACCTCCCATGTTCTTAAAATAGCACCTGTCACCACAGAGCTTTGTGGAGATATTCATTTTAATTAGGTTTGCACTTAAATTAATGATACAAAAAACCCCAGCTTCCACGTATTCGGTCAGCGCTCCACTCAACCCCGCTCACGTACGTCTTCACCCTCCGTCACCGTTAAAACACGGAGCCAAGCTATTTTTTTGCTCTACTCCAGTCCGGCTAGGTCAAGATCCGCAATTGCAATCGCACCAAACAGGAAAAAGAAAGTCGAGAAGATCAGCTTTGTCAAATTAAAATATATAACGATAGATTGGTAACTACAAATTAGAGCATAATCCTTATATATTCCCAAATACTATGACCGTTTAATTAAATGATTGGATCCAAACTATTGGTACCTTAACATACCAGGAAGCAGATTCTCATCTTGATCTAAATATACATTTTATACCGAGAGACGTAAAAATTTAATAAAATCCAGTCACAACAACTTCCAAGAGTGCATCTTACAACTTCAAAACAAACTTCTTATTGCAGGCATTGATGAAGAGATGCGGAGTTTGGAAGTAGAGACAAACATAGTTCATACAAACTAATTTTGTCTGATCCTAGTTACCCCTGTTACAAAAATCGACAACAAAAAGAAAATATTTGGACAGAAACTGCACATAAGCTGGATGCTGATGGGGATTTTTTTAAATATGTCATATTAAATTAAGGGTTAATTTCCGTACATTTAGCTCCTATGAATTCGATAATAATACAGCGCATGCTCTCCTCGAGCTCAGAGGAAGTTGGAGCGGAGAAAGAAGGGAGGAATAGTGAGGGCTGTAGGCTTTGCTTTGTGCCGGAGGTCTGGAGCGCAGCGGGGCGGAGACACAGGATGTGGGATTTAGGGTTAAGTTCTGCACTGATTGGGGACTGGAAAAGAGAAGCTTTACATTAGAGGTCACATGAATTTCTATTAAAATCTTTACTCATCTGCATCGATTTTGCTGTAAGTTTGCTTTCCCCTCGGCTCCATTACTCATTTGCTCTTGTCAATCCAGAAAACTCAGGGAACACACCGTTTTCGAGGTGAGGAGTATAATAATAATAATAATAATAATATATAATGATAATAATGAAACTTCATTGAAACATAAAGAAATATCCTATGAAAAAAAAAACTGATGATGATAATGAAGAGATGCTAAACTAGATGGACTTTTCTAAAGGGGAATAAAGGGAAAACTACTGAATTTCTATCACGCTTTTCTGCAGACAGGTAGGCAACAAGGGGGTTAATGCCTTGCTTAAGGGCACACTGGCATGTGACAAGAGGAAACTGCCATCAAACCTACGACTTTTAGACCACAAGAAGACTATGCAACATTACCATTACCAAACGTTAGAGAAGTCCGACGACTCATGGTGTTCAAGAGCCAGGAAAGAAGGTTTCAAACATTTTTTCAATGGTTTCTTCTTTGAGTTGATTAACAAAGAGTTTCAAATGGTGTGTGGTAGTAAAATCCCTTCATTTTGAGCTATTGCTTCATACTGTGTGGTCCTTATCATATAATCATAGCATTTCCTTCAACATGGAAGCAAGAGGTGTTTGAATTTGCAGCTCAGTGACGACATATTTTTGTATCAAACATGTAAAGTTAGGACTTTGGAGTTTGCCTGGTGTTTTAAAGTTTTTTTGTTTGTTTTTTTTTCTTACCAGAAATCTTTATCCATTTAAACATTAACAGTGAGGTTGTTTTATGATCCTTTGTCCCAGCAGAGCTCCACCACGTAGCCTGGCCTTTCCGGCGAGCACTTGAGCTAACTCCGTTTGCTCAAGTGCTGCTAAGTTTTAATATGTTTCTGAGTCATTTTTCACTATTCACTGTAAAAAAGAATAAGTTTCACTATTTGATTTGATTTAAGATCTCTGCATCAGTTGTTTAGTGCATTTATAGGCTGCTATTTCAAAGGACACTCCTAAATGCATTAATACGTAAAGCCTTGAACCTGAACATTACTTGCAGACTTTTGAAGGGACTCTTAAACCCCCCCCCGTTTTGTTTTTTTTATTTATTTTTTTTATTAGCCTCTCATTAACCTTTTGCTTATTTTTTAGCAGTGGGGAGTGGGGAGTGTTGTACTAGTGG
>NW_015150471.1:2548144-2550265 GCF_000732505.1 Cyprinodon variegatus
TCTTGATTTGAAATACCTATTAAATGACTATAACTTGCAGTTCTATTTATTTAAAATGTTCTGGTAAAATTGCAAGAAACATAGTTTTATAAATCATGACAAATTTAAAATCTAAAAAGTCTTTGTGCATTTCTTTCTATCCCATCGAGTCAATGCTTAGTTGAACCAAATTGTTAATCTACATTCTATATTATTAAATTCAGAACAGAATTGAAAATCCTGTTATAAATATAACAGTCTATAATGATCTATAAACGATCTATAATAATGCTGCTGTAGTCTTAGACTGCTGGAGGACATAGGGAACACTTTCTATCATCCTGCTTCATACTGTCTCTATTCTCCAATTCTGCAGTATTTGTTACCGCTGTGCCGTCTTTAATCCCCTTGACAATAAAAACTGGCTCAGAGCTCATCATCTGCTAAACTGGTTCTTTCCTAGACAGAGCCACCTGTGGAGCTAGTTAACTGTTAATTGTCTTTACAAACATCAAAAGTATTTATAGATTGGTGCTTTTATGTTCCTTTCGGATGTCTGAACACACAGTCGATCTCAGCAGAAGGCCGCTTACACTGAGCCTGCTTTTCTCCTGTTAAAACTGTGTTTTTTCCTCTCCTCTGGCGTTGCATGTATGCTCGGTGTGAGGGATTAATGAGGAGTCAAGGAAAAAATGCAAGCCAGTATCTTGCAAAGTCAATGACATGAAACATTTTACCAATCCGACTGCATGATCTGATTGAATGCACTGGATGTTTCAGTTTGAAAGGTGTGATGGAAATTAAGTTTTTAAACATATTCAATGGACCAAAACAAAGATAAATGCATATGATAAGTAACAATAAAAGAAAAACATCCCCTTGGTTTCTCCTCTATGAATCCAGGATAACTGAATTGATCAGCACATCCTATCTGTATGCGTTTGGTTTTTTCTTGGGTGGCTGATCTTTTGAAAAATAAAATTAAATGGTTCTTTTTGTGGACCTCCTATGGGTTTGAGAGGCAAACCTGAAAGCTTTAAGAATTAAAATATTTGTGTTGGTTTAATTACTCCTAAATTCCAACGGGAGATTATTAAACTAGACTGAGTTGAGTTTTAATGTCTGTCATTTTTTAGTGTGAGAAATTGGGAATATGGAGTGAGAATGTGTGAAGACACTGAGATGGGTGAGTCTCAGGGGCGGAGCTAGATGGGGACCCCTTAGCCAGTAATTGGCCACCCCTACCATTTTTTCTCTAAAGTAGAATATTCAAAACATTTTAATTTTAAAAGCACTGTGGTTAATTATGCACATCAATATACCAACATTAAAGATGATTAGTATATAATTCATGCTCTTTCAGAACTAGATTTTGTGTTATATGCTGTAGAGAGAAAACGATGTCTCTGCAAGTCATCTAAGAGTTTTCAGTGAAATCATAAATACTGTAAATAACTATTCTAATAAAAACCTATTAAATTATCAATTTATGTAGATATTAGTACATATAAATATCAATTTAATGTAGAATGATATTGAGAAAAGTAGGTAAGTAAGGACAATGGAAAAGATGTTCGCTCCTGAACTTAAACCTCAAAGAATTTTATCCAATATAGCTTTTATCTAGACCAGAGGTGCTGGCTAATCCGGACGCAACCTGATTAAAAAACATTTATAATTTACTACAAGTTGTCTGATGGTGCTGTCTAACTTCACTTGGGCTGCTTCTCCTGTTACCCCGAAATCCCACATCCTCCGTCACCACTCCGCTCCGCTGCGATCCAGACCTCCTGCGCAAAGCAAAGCCTACAGCCTCCACTGTTCCTCCCGTCCTGCTGCGCTCCGACTTATCCTCGGAGCTCGAGGAGAGCATGCGCAATATTATCATTAAATTCATAGGAGCAAAACATGTAGAAATGAACACTTAATTTAATATGACATATTAAATAATCCCCATCAGCATCCAGCATATGTTCAGTTTCTGATGTAGATCAGAAATCTGCTTCCTGGTCTGTTGAAGCACCAATAATTTGCATCCAATCTTTTAAATAAACGGTGTTAGTTTTTTGAAATATATAAGAATTATGCTCTAATTTGTAGTTACTGATCTGTTGTCAATATATTTTAATTTGACAATACGGA
>NW_015150471.1:2551582-2554600 GCF_000732505.1 Cyprinodon variegatus
GGACGGTTTTCATAAAACGTACCATCCCTAATAAACACCTAATTTTATTTCAGTATTAAATTCTGTTAAAATTAAGAGATTATAATTAGAAATGTCTCCAGACCTTTACTGGTTAGTGATTTTCTTTTTTCGGAACCCGCTGATAAAAATCATAGATACTGTAAATAACTATTTTAACAAAAACCTATTAAATGATCAATTTATGTAGATATTAGTACATAAAAGTATCAATTTAATGTAGAATGATATTGATAATGATGATGGAAAAGATGTTTGCTCCAGAACTCAAACCTCAAAGAATTGTATCCAATATAGCTTTTATCTAGACGGATGCTGAAATATATGCATCTATTTGTTAGCAAAGGCTGTAGGAAACTATAGTTTGACTTTATTTAGAATTGTGGACGTTATGCTTGTTCTTGTTGGAACAGTTTAGATTGAGGTTCTGGTGCCTATCCACTTTTGGCCACCCCTCAGTATAAATTGGTTGGTGCCTGGACACCCTTATAAAAATTTCCTGGCTACGCCTCTGGTGAGTCTCACTCCCAATGGGTGAGAGTTGACAGCCCTGAAGATTAATCCCCAACAACGACTAATAAACCTCCTGTTTTTCTGTTCACTGCTGCTGAACTGGAGACTAACAGCTTTAACCGACACTGGGGATCAGTTTGCACTTTCATCACAGATGGTGAAGGAGCCACAGCCCCACCTGGATGGAGTAAAGTTACCTCCTCCATCAGGGAGCAAGCCTGACATCAGGCTTTACCAGACAGCCTGAATAGCTTGGGTGGAGTCTCACATTTTTTAAATATGAGTTCACCTGTTCGCTGAAACATTTGCTGTCACAATGGATACAATCACGATCAAACAAATACGTGAAAAGGACTAAAAATAACTCTAAATTGGTTGTGTGCCAGAGGTGCTCACAGGTGTGAAAGGAAATATTGTTAAACACCTGTTGATATTCGGTCCGACCTTTCTTATAGCTTGGTTTTTGAGTGGAAATAATAATTAACCAATGCCAACGTTCAAATGGCACTCAGTCATCAAAGCGGGTTTCTGAAAGGTGACTGACCGCTTACCTGAGCTTTAAGTTGGCCATGAATTCCTCCATTGATACGGTGTCCAAAAGCACAAAGTCTGCCTTCCCAAACTCCAAGCTTTCGTGCTCTGCCATCTTGTTTTGTTTTTAAACACAGGAAAAATAATACAAATATATCTAAATTTGTTTTAAAGTGCCAGAAAAAAAGGTGAACATTGGAGGTGTTCGCTGAGCTCCGCTGCTCATAGAGCGCTTCGCATTTTTGATTTCTTTGGCAAGTCAAGCTGTAGATCCACTCAGGGTTAATTAAGCACGAGCATCTCTTCAAAAGCCTCCCTGTTTGTTTGAAAAACGTTGTTCTCCTTTGGCAGGTCGGTTTATCCGGAGGAAAAAAATCCTCATATCCATAAAAAAAAAAAAAGTTCCCTGCTCTTTCCTGAAGTCGTCCCGTTACAGCGTGCGGGAGCTTCGGCTTCTTTCACCCCGCCTTCGCTTCAAGTAGCGTAGAGGAGGGACGCAGGAGCCAGCGTGCCAGTCGTACGTCGAGGCAGTCGCCATATTGGGAGAGGCACATGGAGCAAAGCTGTGCAGGACATTTTGGCCTGTCTGGGCGGTCTTCTTCTTGTTGGATTTATTGGCGGTTGGCAACAAACATTTAGTAGCATTACCGCCTCTTACTGGTATGGAGTGTGGCCCGTGATAGAGTATCTACTAATAAACAGATATATAATTTCTAAGGAAAAAAAACCAACAAAATAAAAAAACTACATACTTATACATAACTTTGTATTCTACCTGTCTATATCATACACACGTTTCCCCCGCCCTATAATCAAATTCTATGAAATAATTTAGTGCTCTTTAAAAATCGAATAATAATTTGTATATGTTTACTTCCCAAATTCTTCCTCAGAATGTCTAATAAAAGAATCTTTTCATTAATACATTCAAACTCTCTCCTCATATATCTTCTCTTTCTTTTGTATTTATGAAATTCCAGTATAACTAAAGTTTCAAATTTCCACAGTAATCACATTTTCCGGTAGTATGCTTGAGATGATTAGTACAGAATTCATGCTCTTTCAGAGCTAGATTTTGCGTTATATGCCCTAAAAAGAAAATGACGTGTCTCTACGAGTCATCTCAGAGTCTTTAGTGAAATCAGAGATACTGTAAATAAGTATTTTAATAAAAACCTATTAAATTATGAATTTATGTAGATATTAGTACATATAAATATCATTTTAATGTAGAATGATAGCGATAAAAGTAGGTAAGTAATGACGATGGAAAAGATGTTCGCTCCAGAACTCAAACCTCAAAAAATTTTTATCCAATATAGCTTTTATCTAGACGGATGTTTAAATATATGCATCTATTTGTTAGCAAAGGCTGTAGGAAACTATAGTTTGTCTTTATTTAGAAATGTGGATGGTGTGATTGTTCCTGTTGGATCAGTTTAGATTGACCCTGGGGTTCTGGTGCCTATCCACTTTTGGCCACCCTTCAGTATACATTGGTTAGTGCCTGGACACCCTTATAAAAAATTTCTGGCTACGCCTCTGGGGATTTGCACTCCCCTGTTTCAACTTCATGGAGACTCTTTAAAAAAATGTGACCTCAACATATAAAATACAGACTTTTTCACATTTCTTTAAATAAAATTAATCTGAAAAAAAGTGTTTTTTTAAGTCAAACTAAGAAATCTCATAATTCAGAGGTCTCAGTGAGGGGAACTGTGCGGAGAGAAATGTACTGTTAAACTGCAAAGTTATTAATAGTTTAGAGAAAAGTTGAAAATATGATCTGTTACCGTAAAAAAAGAAAGAAAACGCATCGGAAATGTATCAAAGGGTTATGAATAAAAAAATGTTAGTGCCTGGTGTTTAAAGTCAAAGCAACCAGGCTCACAGCGATTTTATGGCGCCATCTAGTGTTTATTAAGTGGAAGTTCATCAATATACACTGCAAGCTGC
>NW_015150471.1:2554928-2563796 GCF_000732505.1 Cyprinodon variegatus
ACAGCTGCTGAGAGGAAGGAAGTGAAGCTTTTTTTTAAAAAATACAGGGTGATGTTCTACCTGCTGGGCATTGCAGCCTGACACACCTCCACCAGTGCCTTAAACAAGTGTGCTTTTTACACCTCTGAGCTTGAGCGGGTCATCAGCTGGGGACCACCAGTCATGGATGCTTTGGTCCTTTAACCCCAATACATCTCTCCCTGCCCCACCCTGCTGACGCCCTAGGTGTTAGCCCCCATCCCCTATCTCTCCTCCTTAGCCACAGCCAGAAACTACCCCTCTAAATCTTATTTCCTCTTGTTTCACTCCATCAGCTTTTCCTGTGGGCTGATCATAAACTCAGTCAATCGTCATGTTTAATCATAAGCTCCTATTGTATGATGTATCACTGGGTCTTTTTTTCCCCCCAGCTTTTATTGTTGTTACATTGCCACGAGTACAGAGAAAAGAAATCCACTCTCTGAATTTAACCCATCCCCTTGGGGAGCAGTGGGCTGCTATTGTGCGGCGCCAGAGTGGCAGCGTGGGGTTAAAGGTCTTGCTCAGAGTCCAGAGTGGGAGTCTGTGCGAGCGGGGCTTGAACTCAGAACCTCTGGATTTCAAGCGCAATGCCCTAACGAATCCCCTGCCACTCCCCGAAATTGGGATTTCAGATTTTGGAGATTTGGGTCTCCCAAATTTGGTTGTCTGTTTGTAAAAAACGTTTAAAGAAGTTAAAATAATGGGTTTTATGGACCGAATTTGAACATTTTCTGAATATGATTACAACCATCATTAATACTTGTGCTTTAATGATTACAAACACATGGAAATATTGTTTTTATCCATTATTTAATGAAACAAAACCCAACAATGGTGACAGAAATTATTTGAATCTGACAAAACTAATAATGAAAACAAATGATATGAAATTTAAAAAAAATACATAAAAGTCAGAGTTTCCTTTTAACCCTAATTCAGAACAATTATTTAAAACAATAAAGTCATGAAACGAGCCCTTCAGAGCTCACTGTTAGAGGAATGCCACAAGATTGACAATTGATGGTGGTTTTGTCTCTATGAAAAACAGCCACATAAATATATATTTCAAAAAAACATTATATCGAATCACGTTATTTGTTTTGTCAAATAAAGCTTTAGTTAAACCTCTCAGCAACACCAGTAGAATGCTAAAGCTACAACAGAAAAAAATGTCATTATTAAGAGTTTTTGCAGGAAATGAACATTTTTCAGTCATTGATATGCAACAATTTTGAACTATAAACATCAGAAAGAATTTTTTTATTTTAATTTTAATGATATAAAATTAGCATTAAAAAGCAGATGACTTGAGAGAAGCAAAAGAAAAATCAGTGTCCAGTAGCTCTTTCTACTCCTGAATTTTTTTGCAGAGAAGTTAAAAATACATTGACGAAATGTAACATTAATGATAATTCATTATATGTTTGCCAACATGTGCACAAGAGCTGTAGAATTGTTCTATCTACTGGGAGACAATTGAAGAGAAAAGCATGCATTTTTATTTGTTTTAATTTAGATGGAAGGAGGAAAGGAAGGGAATATTGGCAGGAATGAATCCCATATTGATCTGCATTTAACTGCTTATAATAAATTTTAAAATTCAAACAATTATCTCCTAAGTTTTACTCTAAAGGAGAAAATCATCTTGGATGCCGTAAGAGAACTACAATTATTCCACCTTCAAATTGACTGAAAAGTTTATATCTGTTGACCACTAGGGGGCGACAGAAGAGCTGGATCTACTGGCATTGATTACAACTATGGCTTCATCAGAATCTTCATCAGCATATGACTTGCATAGATGTTTTTCAAAAAATTTTTTTCCAGATTTCTTGAGGACATTATAGCAAAGGCTTCTTTGTCATTACATAACATTGACATATAATATATGAATAAAAATCAGGATAATTTTTTAAATCTATTTTTTATGTAAGTTGATGGCAAACTTACAGGCCTGCAGATGTGAAGTCCTACTATCATAAAATTCTATTATTCTGATAGGTTCAGACATTGTTGCTTATCATCTGACGTTAGTTTACAGCTACTAGTCTACAATTTCCTGTACTAGAGCTGATTCCCTTTGGCTCATTCAATCTGATCCTTGATCTTTACTCTTGAGCAGTTTATCTATATCTGCGATTGTAGTTGGAAATTACAAAACCGAATTTATTGCCTCTGAGGTTTGATACTGTAAAGCTTTAATCCAAAGTCTATCTGGTATAGTTTCTATTTCAGAATCAGAATCAGAATCAGAATCAGACATACTTCAATAATCCTAGAGGGAAATTACATTTGTATCAGCTCAGCCAGCACTGTTACCACAAAACGTCTTCTAGCCAGTATGAGATTAAAATTAAAGCCAATTTTTTTGCTCGTTCCCGACCACAGTTCTAAAAGAGGTAAACAGTTAACTCAAATTATGATGAACCAATAAAGCAACAAGGTCAAAATGAAAATAAAGAGTTTTATCCAGTTTAGATATTCGTGGTTTCATTGATATTCTCTGTATTTTATATGGAAACTATTTGTAGAAACTACAAGTAGTAATATTATAATACTTGTTTATTTGATTTAACATTTTACAGTTTTTAGTCAACTATTTAGAAAAGCGATGGCACTCATGGACAAAATATTATTTTTGTCAACTGTTTTGATGTTTGTTTTTCTACATTTTCATGTATTTTTATTGTCATGTTTGGTCAGAAAATTAAATTTCCTACTGTATTAACTCCCTTACATGTATTGATTTATGCATATTGATTTTGCAAGTTTTCACTCAATCCTTTCTCACCTGCAAGGCCACACAGTGTCTGAGAAAGTAATGGCTCCCATTAGCAGCTCATTTCTAGACTTTAAATTAGTGAAAAAACTTTTGTTCAATCAGAAAAGGTAATAACTTCAGCTGTGAAGGACATGATTTGTCTTGTTCTCATTTCTTTTCAAAGAAAGATAATAAAATGCAAACTAAAAGTAAAATCCATCAATCTCTTTTTTTTAAATGGACGAGTTCTTTTCTCCCCCAACAATTTGCCGAGGACAGCGGGATTCTCCTAGAACTGATTTTTTGTTGGAACAAGACAATTTACCTTTTAAATAAGAAAAAACAATTGCATTGTCTTATTTCAAGTGTTTATTATTTAATTATATTATTTTAAGGGGGAAAAAAACTAATTCCATTGGCAAATAATCTTATTTACCTGCTCAAATTAGGGGAAAATACACTTAATTTGAGAAACGTTTTACTTATTTCTAAATCGTTTTTGGAATGCATGAATTAGTTTTCAGACCATGGACAGTTCAGGACATTGAGGACAATGCAAAACCCCAACTAGATCCTGCTTTGTCTGGTGAAAGGTTGATATTTCCTAGGTGTTCTGTGAGGATTTCTGCTTCCACTGGAGCAGAAAATCTGCAGGATTTAAGCATGAAAACTAACAACACAGATCTGACTGATAATCATAACAAATTGACAGAAGCCATCCTGAAAATGCAAGACATAAACTTGGATCATGCCAATAATAGCGATTACAAGACTGCTATCAATGAACTGATAGATGAGATTAAAAAAGCCTTTCCCGCAAAGATCAACATGTCTGATTTGATTTTGCCATTGCTAACTTAAACTTTGCTTTTTTATTTATTTAAGTTCTAAAGTGTTCAAAGCATTTAATAGAAATTTCATAATCATGTATTAACAATGTCCACTGGCTGTGTTTTTATCCTTAATTCTATTCATAATATTTCCATTTTTACATAGATACTAACATTTTTAGTCTTACTTTTTTTTTACATTTATTCATTGATTTGTTTCTTTTTTTATTTGTAAAAATGTTCTCACGCCAGAGGTTTAACACTTAAACTGGTCCTCACATTTATTCTACAACGGGAGCACACACACACAGACACACCCATACACACATACATAAACACATATGGGTTCAAATAAAAACAAAAAGTGTCAATCAATTAGGCTTGTTGGATTGTGTGCTAAACAGTCAATTTTTTTTGTATTTTAGTTTTAAACCTGTTGATGAAGGTGCAAACCTTTCAACCTTCAAACTTTCAGCTATAACTTTAAAAGAAAAGCAGCAAAAAAATGACACAAAAACCAGCACAAAAATTGTGCAAACTTTTAACAAATTTTTTGTTTGGTTTGATAAGTCAAAGTTTTGACCTCTGAACTTTGTTTAAAAACTTTAAAATCAAAGCAGCTGAAAACCAATAAATTTGATGCTCAAAGCTGTGCAAACATAGCAAAACACAAATTTTGTTTAATTTAAAGAAGATGGTGGGGCTGATTGACCTTTGGTGACCTCTGCAGGCTTTCATTATTGTCTTTTTTTGATTGCAAATGAAACAACAATTTTTGCTGAACAAAAGACAATATTTTGGGGATATTTGGGTTACACTCAGTTGTTGAAAGTAGATACAAGTTTAGCTCTGCCCTGATGAACTGAGATAATGCAAGACAAAACCGGGAAACAATGGGCAAAAGGAAGAAGATTTGGGAGGAACTTCACCTTGTAGCTGGTTAAGAACAATATGTATCACGATAAATTTTTTCAGGATTTGAAATAAACTGTATAATGTTGTAGATATTAACAATATAACAATACAGTATCCACATTTTTTTAACTGAAAAAGCTTCCTGGGTTGAAAGTGAAACGTCTTCAAACTTGGAAACAAAGTCCAAAGTTGTTGTCTTTTTTTTTATCTTATTTGGAATGACTATGACCTGGATGACTGAGAGACTTCACTAGCACACATTGGGAAGAATTACTAAAACAGCACAATAACCTCATGATTAAAATATGTAGTTTTTTTTTTTTACAGCACAATAACCTCATGATTAAAATATGTAGTTTTTTTTTTTTTTTTTGGTAATTTCCATAAAGCATAAGTCTTTATTTTCATTCCAAAAAAGTTACAAAATGTTAAAAAAGTTCAAACAAAACCAGTGAACTTGACTTGGATGACTGAGAACCTTCACCAGCATCTCCATTTTCAACGCTGCACATCACGCATAAGTGAACACCAAGAAAACATAAACATGCACATGAGATGTTGGACATGATGTACTGTGGTAGTCACTCCTGTTGCTACAGCAGGTTAATCAGACGCTTTTGTTTCCATGTGATAAGGGTGACACAACTGGATTCTTTCCACTCCTAGTGTTTTGGTAAACAGCTTAGCTGGTGGCTGTTTTTAGATCAGATGCTGATGACCTGTTAGACCCAGATAATGTGAGCCCATAAAACAAGCCCCACCTGGATCCTTTATTTATTAATCAGAGCAGGATGGATGTTAGTTGGTAGGATGGATAATGTTTCATATTTATTCACATTAATGAATATAAATAACAAGTCTCAACAGATTTTCTTGATTACCTGTCTAGGGAAGTTGGAACCATCTTCATGTTTCACAGAATTAACATTTACTTTACAAATCAAAACATTTAAGATAATCAAATAAAACATTATTAATAATCCATAAAGTACAATATAATTCATAGTAATACGTTTATGCAAAATTAACACAAAAACAAACAGTCCCATAGAATGGCTTCAGATTGTGCCTCCTACCCACATGGCTCAGTATGTTATCACTGAATTAACGCTAATACAAATCCAGTTCCTTTTTTCCTATGGAATTGATGAATTTATTTAGGTGTAATCGTTTTATTACTTCTTCATGTATCGTAAAAAGAGATAATAAAAAAGATCTACATATCACAAACAAAAAACAAATAAATCTCCTATCCTGTCAACTGATCTGTTTTTAATCACCACATTAAATCTGTGTGAATAAAACAGAGCTAATTTTAGGTAAACCTTAAAACGTAGTTGTTGTTTTTTTAAAATAGGTACTTCATACCAATCTATAACGTAGTTAAATAGTAAACTGAATTTCCGATTTTAGACGATTTTAGCCTTAAGAAACCTACTAGAAGGTAGAGGAGAACCAGCCTGTAGCAATTCTATGGTACTGGTGCTATTTTATTGTGCAGTTTTATTTTCTTTAATGTTTTTATCCCACACATAAATTTTGTCTCACTGGTATGAAGTTCTGGTAAATACCTATTAAATATGTGTAATGTTGGAAATGTGGGGACAGATAAGGTAGGTGGTGGATTGTGAGGTGAAATTGTAGAGCTCATAAATATAATTTTCTGAATATGAAATTCAAGGTGGCCTAAGAATCCCCTCCATATATCTAATTGTCTATTGATCAATGGCGATCATTTTTTAATAAGTTTCTCATCAAAAGGACGTGCAGTGTTTGTTTTTAACACCCAATGTGCCTAAAGGACTTAGTGAATGATTTTTTTTTTTTTTTTTTTTTACACAAAACTACGAAAACAAATAGGAAAACAGGAAATAAAATAACAGGATTTGCTCTAAAGAGAACAGAGACAGGAAAAAACCTGCTCCCAACCAGGTTAGCTTTGAGGAGAAACTTACTATAGTAACCCCTCCCCTTCCAAACTCTTCAGGTGGACTATACCTTTAAATGCAGTGTGTGTCCTTCAGTCCTTTAGATGTTGCATTTTGGTTTGGGAGCAGTGCTTTCCATAGAACTACTAGTGTTCTGTCTGTTGCATGCATTGTTTGCATTACCGTCCTTCTACGGTGCCAGACTCTTTGTTTGCTTCTTGTAGTTCATTTAAACTGTTATTTTTTTCCAGCTGAATGGTTATTTACATGAACTATTAACAGGTGTGTGTCTAAAGCTTTCTGTGCACTTTTGTTTCATTGGCAGTTGTCTCTTCTTTATATTTATGTTGGATGTTTTTAAAAATTATATTCATATATCTGAGCTTAGCATGTCATTTAGTGTATAGGTTTTTGTTATTATCCTTTTGGCTATTTCCTTTAGATACCTCTACTTTAAGGTCACAAACTCTCAGTTGAAGGGAAAATATCATTTGTGCTGTTGACACATTCAAACGTTTACAATTCTATCTTTCATTGACAACGCCCCTGCAAAGCAGAGATCTGTTTCTACTCATATTTAGGAGTTTTAATTTTCATAGATATGCCGGCTTTCTCTGTGTGTTTACACTGGGTCTCAGTGCTGACCCTATGTAGCTTTGTTTTCCCATCAATATCTCCTGTTGTGCTAAATCTGAAGCCTAGATTTACAAGAGACATGATGTTCTTGAAGCTTAGGGACATCAGGGGTCAGCTACTTCACGCTGTTGATCCAAAAACTTGTATCTCTTGTGTTCAGTAGGCCCAACCTCAGCAGAAAGTGTTTCTTTGGGACTCTTCTTATCTGACTTTAACCAATTCTGTTGCTATATTCTGTTTTTTCTAAATATTTCCTGTTAAACTTCAAGTTTACCCAAAGCTAAGCTTAGTTCATCAACCGCCCTTCCCAAAACTATATAGTCATAACCGTCAGATGAGCTCACATTTTTATGTTCCTATAAATGTAGTTGTCAAGTTGTGTTTTTAAGCTCTTCCACACTGAATGCTTTCAAATTGAAAGCATTAGTCTATGAAATATTATTATTTTTTTTAAATATGACTTTAAAAAAGTGATTCTGAAAATTAACGAAACTAAATTCAAATTTTCAGCCCTGAGATTGAAATTTGTCTGCTTGAAATGTCGTTCAAATATTTAAAATGTAAGCGAAAGTATAGTCTTTTGCAATAAATCCATCTTATGATCACAGTGTTTCTGCAGCAGCAAATTCTGCAAATGTTTGAATCGTTTTCTTTTTTTTCTCTGCTTATAACTTTCCAAATTATTTTCTTTGCCTTGAGGCTATCATTAAATATTTAAACACCGTATGGAGTTTTCACTTCCAAAGTTGCTCCAATGCTTTCCTGCCCAGACAAAACTTTCCTCCTAGAATTTATGTCGGCAGTTTAAAGTTTTATTTCCTTATGTTTTCCACCCTTTCCGGTAGAGGTCTTCTGCAGCTTCAGATGTGATGCTAAAAAACGCACTGGGTTTCTATACTTCAGGCTCATACTGCTCCTTAAATTTGCCTTCTCAAAATGTGCAATTTTTGTTCTTGCAAAATCTTCTCATTGACATACCTTTGCTTCAAGACAAAGTTCATTTTTAAATAGTTTATTTATCTCTTTTTATGAAATGATGGTAGTTGACATTACAATATGAACGCTTGTTTCCAGAATCAGTTTTCTTTGCTTTAAGCCGCTTCTTCAAATTGATCCACAATGAATTCAATTCAGTTTATTTATATTGCGCCAATTCACAACACATGTCATCTCAAGGCACTTTACAGAGACATTTCCACCAGATCATCCAGTCAAATTGATTCAAAGTTTGCTATCTAAGAAAAACCAGTTGATTGCATCGACTCATTGACTCGAGTGCAATCCCTCACACCAAACATTCTTGTAGCGACAGTGGAGAGGAAAAACTCCCTTTTAACAGGAAGAAACCTCCAGCAGAACCAGGCTCAGTGTGAGCGGCCATCTGCTGAGGCCGACTGGGGCTAATGGAGACAGAAGCAGACAATAATTGCACTCCTAGGGTACCTACAGTTTCTCAGTGATGGTGAGTGATCCGTGCAAACACAAATCATCTCATTTCACTGACATCTAGAAGGATTTACGAATGGCTTGGTTTCTTACAAATATCATTAAGGTAGCTGTGTAGAAGCTTGGACATGTTGCAATTGCAGTATGTTTTTTTTTTTTAAACGACTTAAAGCTACAGTGTGTAATAATTACAGGGATATAAAGTCAGAAATTGAATATATTATACATAACTATGTTATTTATCATCACCTATGAGCTCAGCCTATGTAATTCAGAAATATAATGCCTATATATCTTTATATCTTCATAAAACTAAATTCTATCTATACGA
>NW_015150471.1:2565619-2575909 GCF_000732505.1 Cyprinodon variegatus
TCATGTTTTAATTTCTTGGATTTTTGGACTCCTGGTTTCATGTTTGTTTGGACTTTGTTTTATTTTTGGATAACCTGCCTCTGTTTTCTGTTAACTCGTTATTAAATCACAAGAGATTCACCTCTGCCTCCCTGTCTCTGCTTTTGGGTCAACTAACCATAGCCAAATTGTGACAGCCATATAAAATGTAATATTTAAAGAACCCTCAAGCTTCTTGGCCTTTGGTAGGCCACCTAAATTACCGGTATGCACCTGATGGACATCTACAATGTGGGACATCCGATTAGATTTAATTTAATGAGAAGCAGCTCGGATTTTGATGGTCAGGACATTAGACCCCTTACAGTCCATCCCTGACGTTGAAATATGAGGAAATTAGACATTTCCTTACAGCAATGCTACATGGGGCACTCCAAGTAGAGTCCAATTGCTACAAAAATAAACAAATTTATCTTGTGACAAAAATTTTAGTACAATTCTTGATGCAGTTATATAACATTTGAAATCCAAACAATAAACTTTCCTTTTCCCAAAACGTTTCCTTCAAGGTTATTTTTAGCCACAATGTGCTTCACAGTACCAAACACTGATTAAAAAGATTTTCAAAACAGCAATATCTTATTTTAGATCTAACTAATCACCTTAAAGAGGCCTACAGGGAATTTATCAACTATTGCCTCAGTTAAGTAGCTTAGAGTTTAATCAGCAACACGCCATGGTGTAACTGATCTACATTACTGTAGTAGTTAAAAATTCAAACAGCAGGTTACTGTTAGGAATTGAAAGGGGCTTTGCTTCGGTTGGATTTCAATTTCTCACTAAAGGTTGTTGGAAATACTTTAGCTCTTAGATTTTTAAACGTATGATGAATGAGGAGTATAATGTAGGCAGGCAATTCTCTTTGAGAAGATGGATGCAGGGAGATACAAGGAAATGCTGAAAGAAATTCAGAGGCTTACATCCCAGGAGCCACGGAAGCAAATATTTCAATCAAGAATTTTGAGATGCCCATTTAGAAATGGCTAAAATCCACACCTAAATTCAACTCTCAATTTATTGCAACATCTGCAGATTGTTTTTTACAGAGGCTCTTCATCAAATCACAATCTAAATTTAATTGCAACAAAAATTGGCCTTTTTTTCAGTCTTTATATTTAAACACCTAAAAAAAAAACTTCCCTATAATACAGCCCAGTTTGTGGTATATAAAAAAATTATATCAAAAGGTATAAGCAAGCTATTAATAGCACTACGAGAGGCTGTGAGCTTTCAGCTGCAGGAGTCTCACATACTTTAAATACCAGGCAAACCAACCCTTCTCTGTTTACCCGCTGCAACCTCTTCCTTACTGGGCGTTGCGCCAGAAATGTAAGGAAAACAAAGTGATCCACATCATCTGTTGGCTTCACAGTGGAAGAAACAGTTCCTACTAGGAGGCAAAGAAGCCAACAGCAGAAGTTAGCAGTGTAGCCAAGCAGGTAGCAAGTTTATTTTTATTTTTTTTAAAGCTATTTGATGATGGAAGGTCTGGCTGCTGACTTTTATTTCATTGTCAAATTTGATACAGATCTGATGATCCTCTGCACAGCTTTAATTTACCATAAGGATGAAGAGGACACTGATTGTTTCTAAGCACAGAACAGGAAATCAAGACAAAAGTAACATTTTGCTTTCAGGTATTTTCATTTTAATTAACAGAATTAAGAATTAATTCAGTCACAAAGTGTAGCTATAAAAATAACCTTTTCCATACTGCATGAGTTAGATAAACACAATCAAAACTGTTTTGAACACATCTGGACCCATGATAGTCTCATTTGGCACAGTGTACAAAAAGAAAACAACAAAACAATAAAACAAACCAAAGAAACTGGCTTTAAAACGTCAAACGTTCCACCTTTCGGGACATAACACTTATATACACTGAATCTGTTTCAAAGCATTTTGCCTTTAGACAAAGCTGAAGAAAAGTCATAAGCAAAGATAGAAAAATTGGGCCCAACAGAGTTGCAGCTTGCCAAAAATAGTGCCCATTTTCTTTGTAGTATTTACAAAAAACAAACAAATAACCCCCAAAAACGAAGGATTTAATTCAGCCCGGTCCAGACAACTGGGTGCAATATCAGTTTTTTATATTTGCAAAGGCTGAAATACGAAAGTATGCAAGAATATTCATGCAAAAGGCAAAAAGCTTAACATTGGCTTAAAATCAAACCAAACAGCATTACAGTACCATACAATTTAAGGTGCAAATATCAGTGGTGATAGTTCAAGTATAAAAAAAAAATACATGCCTTTGGGATTTGCTACTTTAGGCATAGCGGAAATGAAGATTTTTTGCCTTATGGAAAAGCATTCACATTTACTCAAAGCGGCTGGATCTTACAACTTTCCTCATCTTCTTCTTCTTCAGTCCACTCCAACTCTTAATCAGCGCTCCTTTTCTGGCACCCATAAAACGGGCCGGGCGGCTCTCGTCTCTCCCCGTACCTGCGCGACTCCACTCTGATCCAGTTGATGCCATTTCTCGTTTCAGCTGCGCTCTGGCTGCTTTTGTTCAAGCATCCTGTTAGTAGCAGTTCTGAGTTTCTCTAATGTTCTACAACAAAAACCAAAAACAATGACAGAAGCGATGCTACTGGTGATACAGGCTGAAATCTGCTCTGGTTGTGGGAGGTTAAAGAAGCTCATCTGCCTCGGCGGATGAACCCGTGGAAATACAAAGACATGTTTCAAGGAGAACCCCATTCTCTGAAGTCTTAAAGCAACGGTTGCTCCCAAAGCCTCTCTGACTAGGCCACCTTGTATTTGCGCAGATCTAGTGGTTCTTTACTGGGCACACACCAGTCATCTGCCTCCTGGCACACTTTGTAGTTCTTCAGAGCAGTTTTGTTGTACACGGGCAGCCTTTCAATGGAGTCCGTGGACAGAGCCTGAAGGGACACATCAGCAAAAATAGGATTAACCAACCAGCCTCCCAGCGAGTCTAACAAGTTAAGAAGTATAAAGGCTGTTAACAAGTGGTTGTTTTGGGATAATTCCTTGCTCAAACTCATTCACCTTCAAGTAGATGACAGCATCTGTGCCGAAACCCTCCATGGAGTAAAACTGCAGATCACCCTGGAAATACTTTGCATAGAGACGGGAAATGGGAAGACCGTAGCCGAATCCAGCCTGCAGAGAAAAGGGGAAGGATTAAAGTTTGGTGCTTGGAAGAGTCTCTGAAGAGTCTTAAGCTAAGAGCGTCGATCTAAAGGAAACAATTACTTTTAAAGTAAATGGAGACAAATAAAAATGGCCTGAGGTAGACAATGTTATTAAAAACCACTGCAATAGAACATCAAATGATTCTATAACACCTATTTTTCCTGGTTAAATTTTATAACAGATTTGTACTTCCTTTTCTTTTTAAAGGGTTCCATTTATGGAGGATTTCATATATTTGGAATAAATGGAAATTAAAACAGGTCTGAAGGGAAACTCTACTTACCAGGGGTGTCCTGTTGTGGTCGCCTATCTGTGGAGCCGGAGCTGTGGAGTACATGTAGCTGAAAAGCTTCTCGATCCTGCGAAAGGGGACTCCGCCGCCTCTGTCGCTGACCTGCAGTCGGACAACGGGAAGCAAAGAATTATTGGATGATTTTTTTTTTTTAAGAGCCTGTCAACAAACATAAACGCTACAGTTTTGGTAAATGTGGTGCATCCAAATTTGCAGTCTCCTCTTGCCATAATAAGGCTACTGACCACCATTACAACAGCTGGACCCTCAGAAGGGTTAAAGAACAGCAGCTGATTTAATTCAGGCTTTTTAAAAATTGGCTTTGGTGATTTAGGTTGGGTCAGTTTACAGGTTACGACAAAATTTACATCCATGATCCCAGGAAGATTAATAATTAGAATAGATGTGGGTGGAAAACATTTGGCAAAAACAAGAAAACAAACTAAATTCATTACTAATTTTGGGGATGCTCGTTTATTTAGGAGTCACTGTTTGTGTTTCTCTGTTCTGCAATGTAAAATACAAGAAATCTTATCTGGTTCTAGCTCCCCTGTTAGCTGCAGACGATCTTTACAACCTTGAAAATGATTCCCAGTTCTTCTAACCTCAGCACTTTTCCCTCCTAAACGACGTGGCTGCCATTAGGACGCTCTTTGTTTCCCTCTCCAATAGTTACCGACCTGCTTGTTTGCTCAACTGGATCGGTTGTAACCAGTTGTAACCAGATAAGTGGCGATTCCGGTGAAAGATGGGGACGGCCATAAAAGCTTGTTTCAATATTGCTTTATCTCATCAGACTTTGAGAGGTTACAGAAAGCTGTGATGAAACGAGGGCTGAACCCTTACATAACTGGGGACAGATAAAACACTCAGAAAGCAAAAACCACTTTGAAATCTGCCAGGAAATGTTGGCTTTACCTGAAACCGAGGCAAAACCGATGTAATTTATTTACATCCAGATATTCTTCGACCTTCGTTTAAATGGAGGTCCTTTCTACCACTAATTTATGAACAGTAGGAAAAAAAGAAAGAAAAAAACAGAGCGGATGTTTTTCAGCTCCTGCTAGAGTTTCCTATAAATTACAAGACATGATTTTTTATGACCTTTTAAAGTTTTATAGCTATTTTTCACCTGTCTTATCTAAATAACCGCTGCGTGTTGTTGACTTGCACTTTAAACTTTGACTCACCTTAATTGACATGTCTTCTCCACCAAGAGAAACCATGACTTTAATGGGTGGGAGGTTGTTTTTGCTCTCGTGGGTCTCGATGGTAGCTCTCATCGCGTTCTACAAAAGACAAAAAAAACAAGAAAGCTTTAATTTTATTAATGATTTTTATTTTAGGCATGTCCAGGAATTAAAAGGTGGGGTCTCCTACCTTGAAAAGCTCAAACAGCATGTGGTACAGGTGAGAGGGGACATAAACGATGCTTATTGGGTGACTCTTCTTCTCGTCTGCAGTTTAAGAAAAAAACAAACAAAAGACTTAAAATCTATAGTTCATTTATAGTCTCGTCTGCATCACTTCTACTTGTTTGTCTTGAGCTTTTCGAACAAAATGGCTTTGAATCTAAAGGATCAATACAGAATATTTTAGATATGTTTCAAACTGATTTTAATAGGTCTGATTATAGCGTCTTTTGCATGACATTCTGTCACATCAACAGCTATTTTCTGTAAGATTTACCCACAGATTTTCATTTTTTTTTTTAAGTCGGTACCATTCTAACGCATAAACATGTTTTGATGTAAAGTTTCCGTTGTAGCCCAGGGTTCAACTTTAGCTTTGTTTTTCTGTTAAAAGATGAACTTCCACCCCCATCTCAAGTCATCTGCAGGCTCCAACAGGTTTGTTTTCTAGATTGGGAGCCAACTCCTCCCTCGATTACACCATACACATTTTTATCATCAAATCAAACCTACAGTTGAGAACTTGCACTTTTTTGTGTTTGGAGCTCATAAGTAATCCTTTTAAAAGATACCTCAACCTGAGCGAGAAATCTCTGCAGCTCCTGCCCCTTTAAGCCTTTAGTGTAGGGTGTTGCCCATGTCTCCTATTCCTGTGAGCCATGTTGCTTTGTCTCTAAATAGTCTCTAATTAAATTGCAAATATAGCCAAAACCCTCTGTTTAATAATTGGGTTAAATCTCAAGGCAACTAGTGACTCTGGCTTTTATTTTTTATCAGTAAATAAAGGAAACAATATAAAAGCAGAACAAACAATTGTTTTTATTTTTGCAGTTATTTTGGACACCTTTTTTTTTTTGCTTCACAATAATTTTTGTTAATTTAAGCCAGCTGCACCAGAAAAGTTCAAAGCTATAAAGTATAAATACCTCAAACAAATCAATAAGAGAGAAAACTTACGGTTCATTTCCTGCAGTACCAGATCAGGGGAGCGAAGGTAATACTGGTCACACAACATCTTGGCACTATGGAAGGCATCTGATAATAAAAAGGAAACAAGTATTATTTGCAGACAAGCCAAAAAAAAAAGAAAGCAAATTGCAATACTGGTGTTTAAATAACTGAAGCATAAAAACATGATCATAAACCACTACAAAGTCAGACATCATTTCACTTTTAGATTATAAAAGGAGTCCAAACTCACCCTGGACTACATCTCCCACATTGCATTGAGAGTCAATGCTTCCTATTGTGTTTGGATGGACTGGGTTGGTGGTGCCGTCAAAAACAAGAGCTGCAGAAAAATAAAGAAGGGGAAAACAATTAGGTGGACTCATTTTTATTATAGTTTACCAACAAATTATATATATGAGCATTAAAGATGATAACCACAAACACACATGCAGTGATTTAGTTTTGTACTTAAAATGAAACATGGACAAATAGATACGAAATATGTGCAGGGCATGAAAAATTGCCCGGGTGTGAAGCAGGTCAGTTACAATGGAGGTTATATAACTCTTGACGTTTCCTCTTCATGCAACAGCAGTTTTGAAACATTCCACTTTGGATCAGGTTTGTGTGCACTTCAGCAGTTTGTGTTTCGACACACTGCATGATACAAGCACTATGACAAACAAGAACTCGAGATAGTGCAGGATCGTTCCAGATTACACCAAATAATTCTCCTTCTGCACCGCTTTCTGCAGGTTTTTGCTGCATGTTCGAATTGTGCTGCAGCACTAATGCACAAAGGCCGGAAACATTTAGCCAGCTTAGAAAAGATAAGCTATCAACTCTGATTAATGAAGAACACGCTGATAGATCCGTCACCCTTAATGAATTTGTTCCTGTCTTGGTTAGGTTCTTATCATTTGTGGCGCATGATGTTTGCAATAAGCTTGCATAAACGAAAATATTGGTATTACTGCTGCAATTTAATATGGATGAGATAATTTCAGAATTCCCAGAAAACAATGAAGGAAGGGGCGGTTTGTGGCATTTAAACACATGATTCTGTTGATTCCTTTCCCCCAAAACAAGCAAAAATTGCATTTTAAACTCCCCATAAAAGAAAGAATAATTGCTAGCTGAGTAAATCTGCGTCAAATAAAGGGAGGCTGATTCTGACTAAATAAATTATGATTTTTTTTGTTAGACTGATAAATCATATAATGTATCTAAATCTATTATACAATCATACTTTTAAGGGTTAATTATGAAGAGGGATTAAATTGTTCATCAGGAAAATTCAGAAGGAATGTGGAAAAAACAATTTATGCAAATGAAGGTTATCAGAATATTTTAGAGCGAAATTTGAAAATGTGAAAATTAAATAGTTAATCAGATTTTGTTTACCCCAATC
Source organism: Cyprinodon variegatus (assembly GCF_000732505.1). Classification (NCBI taxonomy): domain Eukaryota; kingdom Metazoa; phylum Chordata; class Actinopteri; order Cyprinodontiformes; family Cyprinodontidae; genus Cyprinodon; species Cyprinodon variegatus. The sequence continues at coordinate 2,572,893 of NW_015150471.1, forward strand.
CTGTAGATTTAAAACAGACCAAAAATAAGAATTTGCACCATTTTTTAAGATGAATAATGATAATAATTTCTTTATTAATGATTTCTGCATTTAAAGAACCTGCAGCACAGTTTTGTCATCTGTGCAGATATAGTTTTTAGAGGGAAAAAAATTTAAATAAAATTTGGAATCTAATAAACCTGGACATCAGATTCAATAATAAAAATAAAATAAAAATAATAATAAATTTCTTCAATACAAAAACTGTATAGAGCAAATTATAAAAATGAATGCAAAAAAAGCAATATCAAAATAAATCTTAAAACAAACAAAGATGAAAAGCAATAATTGGAGTTTAAAAAAAATAACATAAAAAAAACGCTTTGCAAAGAAATAAATTTAGAAAAATCTACAATAAACTCAGGGCAGAAAAATGACCCCAAACAAAACAAAGGAGAAATAAAATAATTTATTTGAAAAGTGGACCTACTATGCTGGTTGATCAGCATTCGGATGGAGATGCGGCTCATGTAGAAGCGATCCAGAAAGTACTGGATGTTCTGGTTGGTGACCACATCCTGGGGAAAGACCTCCTTGTATTCCAAGACCCCCTGCGCCATAGTGGGCACCACGTCATTATGTCGGTTTCTGATGGTGACCAAGGCATCAACAAACCTGGGGAAAACAGTTATGCATTCAGTTGCAAACATCTGCCAGAACCAAAAAAAATAAAAAATACAGTCCTGGAATAATGACTAAAATCTTACTCTGAAAGCACTCTGTGGTCATCTGGATTCTTGTCCAGGAAATCAAGGATCTCCATTAAGCTCTGGCTATACCTGAAAATCCATAAACATAGGAGGTAAGATGGAGTAACTGAAGGAAATGAAAGTTAAGAAGGAAACAAAAATAGCAGAGTGAGAAAAACACAGATCAGATGGGCCTGTGACGAGGAAAGTGGGACAAAGTTCACAGCTCGGAGCCACTCCCCACATCCTCTGCTCTGAGCAAGTTGGAGAGAGCACAACTCGGTCACAGGGCTTTGTTGTAATTCAAAGCATGATGTAACTAATGAGAGCAAATAAACCGCCCCAGTTTGTGGCAAACAACAGCTGCTGTGTCTGTAAAGGAACCTGGCCAGTTTCAGACTGCAGATAACCAGGATCACTGTAAATCAATAGGCGCCCTCCTGGATAAACAACTTACCATCTCTGCACCATCTGAACTGAAGGAGTAGTGAGCAGCTTGTCTGGCAGGAGGTTGATCTCCTTCATGATGTTGGAGAGCCTCACAGGGAGCTCCTGCCTCAAAAAGACAAACGATGTCTTCTCACAGGCATTGATGGAACCTGGAAATAAGGGATAAATATTGAACTGACAGAAAGAAAGGCTCTCACATAAATGCTGAATTTTAATTCTTTGTTAAACAACTTTTCTATAGTTTAAATAAGAACTTTAATCAGGTGAATTTTTTAAGTATACGACTTAGATGTTATTTTTTTATTCTGTATACACAAGTGTAAACAAAGTAATGTTGTATAAATATTTACAGGCTGGAAGATTATTTTTCTATATATTTAGTAAGGATGAATAAAAAATAAACTTGATTATACATAATAATCAGACAGAAAGCAAGCAATAAGTTATTATTTGTTCACAAATTAACATTGTTTTCCACTATTTTTTAGGCTATCCAATAAACCAAACAATATTTTTGTTTTATTTTAGCGCATTTAACCATATAAGGAAAATTATTCAGATTAAAACTTGTTTTTTTTTTTTTTTTTGGACCAGTAAGAGAAAACGGTGCAAAATGGTGCTGAGTTTGCAGCAGATCTGATGCAACACTCCGAGCAGCACACTGCAGCTTGCAGATGCATGCTTTGTTTTACACAAAATATAATCCACTGTGTTATTATATGTTGTAATGTTTAGGTAATAATCCATCCGTTCACGTATCTCTGCAAAAATGAACCAAATCCGATTAAAAACAAAAACTCACCGAAATCGATGAACTGCTTCATGGAGAGCGGAGATGGGGAGAATTTGGAGAAATGGTCGATGTGCTTCGGCGCGTTAGCCAACGCGGCGTTTTTCATTATAAAGCGTACAAACTTCATGATGGCTGTGATATGATTCCGTATCCTCAGGGTCCAGTTTGTGTCAACAATAATCCTAGAGAAGGTTCTGCATCCAGACTTGGTCGGTTTGCAGCTGCAGCGACAGCAGGACGGAAAAGTACTGTCATTCGACCAATCAGAGGGGAGGAATTTTATTTACCCTCTAAGATGACCAATCAGAGGAGAGCAATGTTATTTTGCCACTAAAGTGACCAATCAGAGTGTTTGGAGGGCGTGGTTAGTGACGTTTGGATCCTCCCAGAAAGGAAACGCTTCCAGAACAGTTGAAGCAACAGATCAAGTAAACATACGTGCTGTTTGGCAGCCCACCTTCATTCCACGAATCACAAGGAAACTGTCTTTTACGAAATACTTGGTGGGGGTGGGAGTGGAAAACCGGGAAGCCTACATTTAATCACGAGGCTTCATTTTAGAGTTTGTTTATCACATATTTACAGTATATAATGTAAACAATTCACTTTAATGTAATACTAAAATATACATCACAACAATATGAGATCTAATATGCATTTGCATTTCAATATGGATTTTTATAGGACTCTTCTGAAAAGCAAATTAGTTATTTTAAGTTAGTCCTGGTTCTAATGGCCGTGGTGGAACCTGAACCTTTAGTCTCACATCTTGTGTGGAACAAGGTTTTAATCCAAGACTGGCCTGCTTCAAACATCTTCACATCAATTTTGACCATAAGGATAGAAAAAAACTAATTCCGCAACATGATGCTGCTACTACCATGTTATAAAACAGGAAATTATGTCTTCACAGTGCAGTATTAGTTTTACTCCATAAAAAGGACATCGAATTCTGTGTTTTTCTAGGGTTACCATCCATCCATCCATCCATCCATCCATCCATCCATCCATCCATCCATCCATCCATCCATCCATCCATCCATCCA
>NW_015150471.1:2575919-2577758 GCF_000732505.1 Cyprinodon variegatus
ATCCATCCATCCATCCATCCATCCATCCATCCATCCATCCATCCATCCATCCATCCATCCATCCATCATCTATATGCTTTCTATACATTGTCCCATTGTCAAATCTTAGATATGTAGACAAATCAAATCATATTTGTATTTTTGTTTTAATTTAAATCCAGTAATCTGACTTAAATCAGATTATCTAATTGATAGAGTTCCTTTTCAACTTTCACTTCAATCTTCATGATGACACAGTCTATTCGGCTGCCAGTTGTTTACGCTCTCCCAGTGCCCTCTCAGTGAACGAGTCCCTGGGAGCTTGCCAGGTACAGTCTTGAATAGAAATGCCTTCATCAGAGAACTAGCTGTCCTTATCAAATCTCTGTTGACGTAAGAGGCGGCTGCTTCAGGAATTGTCTGTGGACAGCCGGCATGAGTGAACTCTAAATGAAAAAATACATTAGTTTGTGTTGTTGTTTTGAAAACAGTTTAAAAGAAATGAATGCATTGGGAGGCAGGAGATGTTTGTGCAAGAAAACAAAGATCATGGGCTATTTTAGTTTTCAATATATGAAATGTTACATGAAAATGTGCGATCATTTAGTAAATTTCTCCACTGTGAGATAAATAAAGTCAATAACATGCATGCCTCATTGTTGGTGTTGATGCTTAAAAAAGCAGTACCTTCCAGATAATCCTAAGCTTTGGTCACATTAGAGTCACAAACTTAAGTTTGCTTTGTTACAGCCATTGTGAAGTGTGAGATAAGTTCTTTTTGATTTTCAGTTTTTTTAAATGTTTTTTTAATGTTGAAATAAAAACAATTGGTTTTCAGTACTCTTTAGGAAATTGTTTTTGGAAGTCATTGGAACCCATACTATGTGTCATCTAGTCTTAGTTTAAATCCAGCAGTTCTATGAAGGCCTCAGAGGTTTACAAGAGAATATTAGAGAGAAACCTGTCCATCTGAGCTTAAGAACTTTTTAGCTTTATTTCTTTTCGTGGGAATTTGAGTCAGTTCTGGCCAGGTTGCTATCAAAAATATTTGATGAACTAGAATTAAATGAGTTCAATCCTGTGTTGCTCTTTCTGACCTTAAAGGAAAAGGGTGCCAATTGAATTGTTCAGGGATTTTCTGGAGCTTGCCCTCAACTGAACCATTCAATGACTGGTGCAAAAGGTAGAGGAAAGATGTTCAGTTGCTGTGAGGGAAGCATGTACAATGAAGCTATAATATTCTGGTTTAGTGTCAAGCTATGCAGAAAAGGAAACAAAGTCCAGTGGTTTGTGATGATGCAGTTTTTCCTTTTTTTTCTAAAAAACAATGTTTGTTTTGCAGCACTTTGTCACAAGGCAGAAATAATGGCTCCAAAATAGAAATATTTAACTTTGGGGTCATTGCACAGGAAATTACCCCGGTTATTCTTATTGAAGTCTTGTTAACAGATTTTTGATGTATTTCTGAATGGAAGCCTCTAGTTTTAACTTAAATATCATTTAATATGGCAATATGGCAGCCGGTGGGACACTTCTTCTCTGTGTTCTAGCCGGAACACGTTTTACAGGATATAAGCGATCCAGATTATTCCTGCGATGTTTCATGGAAATAGCGGGAATTCGACAAGCGCCGGGTTTGCTCTTCAAGCTACTTCAACAAGGTATGAAGTGCTTTCATAAGCTATTTTCTGTATTCTGTCAGTCACCAGCAGAGACTGCCACTATGGTGGCAGCCTAGTGGCCGATGCCAGCAGAGCCTGCCACCATAGTGGTAGCGTAGTGGCTGGTGCCAGCAGAGCCTGCCACTATAGTGGTAGCGTAGTGGCTGGTGCCAGCAGAGCCTGCCACTATAGTGGTAGC
>NW_015150471.1:2577986-2583961 GCF_000732505.1 Cyprinodon variegatus
CAGAGCCTGCCACCATAGTGGCAGCGTAGTGGCCGGTGCCAGCAGAGCCTGCCACCATAGTGGCAGCGTAGTGGCCGGTGCCAGCAGAGACTGCCACCGGAGTGGCTGCGTGGGCCGATGCCAGCAGAGACTGCCACAGGAGTGGCTGCGTGGGCCGATGCCAGCAGAGACTGCCACAGGAGTGGCTGCGTGGGCCGATGCTGGTGTAAGCAGAGACTGCCTTCATGTCACCAGAATTGAGTTTGGTATAACATGTTGTTTGTTCTTTTTAGTGTAAGAAGGTGTTGGTGTGCACAAGCTGGAGATCAATAAAGCCACAAAAACATCAGTTTTGTCTTGCCTCTCCATTAAATATTGGGCCTCCGCAGGTCAAGTTGGCAAGTGGTGTCAGAATGATGACAAGAGGTGGGAAAAGAAATGATAAAGAAGCTGATAGTGTGGAGTATACTGCAGCTATGGACGGAGCGAAAGCAGGAGCTAGCTTTGGTGATAAACTGGATGAACTGGCAAACCTGCCCAAATCATTGATGAAGTCTCAAACTGAAAGAGACCAACAGAAAGAAAAAGAATCAGCACATCAAGAGTTCAGATGGAAGAATTTACAGCATCAGTTTCAACAACTCCAGGCTCAAGTGAAGGACATGAGGGAGGAACAACAGCGTGATGACATTGAGGAGGACCCTCACATGCATGACAAGGAGGGAGATCACCCTGAAGAAGGACCAAGCCGTATGATGTACCAACCACCACCGATGCAGAGAGAGTGGAAGCCGCTCCCATTGAGCTCTGATGATGATATTTAGCACTTTTTAACGACCTTTGAAAGGATGGCTCAGGTCTGCCAATTGGTCTCCGCCAAGTGACGTCAATTGTTTACCTCAGGCGCGGTACACTACGCCTTTTCCACCTAAAATGGCGTCTTAGCAACAAAAGTCACGTGACTGGCGGAGACCGATTGACCTCGAGAGGAATGGGCTTTCCGACTGGTCCCTTTACTAACAGGGAAAACCTGTAGTTCTTATGTTTGGATGGAAATTGCTTATTCTGAAGTATATGAAAAGGTTAAAGATGCCATTCTCACAAAATATGAGATTACAGCCGACACCTATAAGAGGAGGTTTTGATCCCTGGACGTTCATTGGGGTGAGTCACCAAAAGAACTTTATGTTCGTCTTAAGGATATGTTTTACAAGAGGGTGAAACCAGATCAGTCTACCATTAAGCAAGAAGAAGTAGTCAAGACACTCCCAGGACCTCTGCTGCAGATAAAAGCAGATATACAAAAAGAAGCAAAGATACAAAATCTAACAGTCAACCAGCTCCACAGGTCGCCCCTCCAGTAAGAACACAGCCAGGCAGATGAGCTCCAAGCAGGCTCCCATGTCAGAGGATGGAAGACTTATAACGACCCAGCCATAATTTAATGTTTACACCTAAATCTACCTTAAATCACCTTAAAAGACTTGCACCTGCAACTTCAGCAGAAAAGGTACTAATTATTGTCTAAAGTAATAAACGTGAACATCATTTTGTTTAGATTTTTATTCATACAAAATCTAGAAAACTATGAATCCTTCTCTTTCCCAGGTAGGGTTACCTTGTGTTGCTCAATCACATAATATCCTAATAGAGTAAGTTGAAGATTGTGACTACAAGGAATAGTTTTTTTTCCGGAAACTGTACCTAAATTAAATAGATCTTAAATTAGGAAATGTAAAAGGTTAACAGAGTGAACTGGATCATTCTGGTGAACCTTAGCAACTTCTGAAAACTAATTCTTCAACAGAGGCTGTACAGTTTTTATTGGTGGAAGGTTGAACAGCTGCCCAAGCTATGATGGTTCATTTAAAATCTTACTCATTCTCTGAAATAGGACCCATGTTTATTTTTCATTGGATGTATCTTATGGAGAAGAACAATCTAAAAATGGGAAGTTAATTTAAAGACAATTGGTGATGTTGGTTTGGGAGAGTGGGATGACAAAAACAGAAGATTGAGCCATTTTATGGATCAACATTATGCTAAAAGACTCTCTTATGATTAGGTTTAAAATGTATATTAGATTGTTATTTAAAATTGACCAAAATGTAAAATACTTTTTTCACTCTATTAGAGAGTTTTCTGCTAAATAGAATATATATATATCCATTTGAAGATGCACACTGTGCCAGTTTAAGTCCCAGTAGGGCTTAACAAATTTCATGTTTATATTTGTGATGGTAGGATGGTAAATACTTTTTTTTAATGATTTTCAAGTAAGGTATCAAGAGCTTTTTTTTTTATTTTTTATTTTTTTTTTTACATTAAGTTTTAAAGATTTTACTTCCCTAACACCCTGAGGAAGATAAGAAATGTCCAGTTATTGCTCTAGCTAAAGACATGATTGAGCAGTTTTTCCTGAAAAATCAACACACACTACCACAACTAGCCTTAAATAAAATGTTTTCTGGTCTCTCTCATATTGAAGTGTGTCTTATAGAGAGGATCCTCAGCTCCGTCATGGTTATACAGCATGAAAATAGAATTTAAAGACTAATAAAGTAAAGCACAAACAAAAATGGTTTTCAAAGGAGCTGTTTGGCATGCTAATCAATAGGAGTCTGATTTAATTACTTTTAATTTCTTTATAAACTTTTCTAAATTACATGAGATGCTTTGTTGCATAATTTCAAAGGTACTTAAGACATAGTAGCAATGGTTTAATATTGGTGGTATACCTCATTTTATTTAAATTTGTTGCTCCGAACTGCTTTAATGCCTTTTGTCCATGATTAGTCAATGAGGTGTATAATAATGATAATATTAATATTAATAATAATACTATTGATAATAATAAGTTCTGGATTTTTAGAAAAGTTAAACTTGAAGGTGATCAGTAAAAAAAGTAACACATATAAAGATCTTGCTGATTTTCAGAAATATGAGAAGGCGCTGTTATATGATCCATATACAGAGTAAACAGATATTTGTCAATTTTAGATGCATCATCAACAATTCAAAGTTGTGTTTATCAATCTAATTTACCATAATGATCATATGAAGGACATCTAAGCTTATTTACAGTGTATAACATTTTTTTTATTGCTTTGGCCTAAAACTGCAGGTTATCTTTGCTTCAAAGGGGCCTCAGTGGTACCTATACTGGTCAGAGTAGGGGGTCTCAGGCTACCACCAGTACTTTTCCGCTGCCCATCAGCCTACATTCCTACCAGTTGTTGGCTCCAATCCCCAACAGTCAACAAACTGTCAGGCATGTGAGGCTTAAATGTTTGGTCATTCTGTCACTACTGCGCTGCTCTAAGGGTGACCAACTGGACAATAACAGCCCCAGTGGAAAATCTCCTCTGTGCAGACCAGGGGGAGCTGTCAATGGACCGTTAACTGCAGGCTCCTTTTGCCTGGAATGAGTGCATCTAAATGCAAATGGTTAGATTCCTCTCAGTGCAAAACAAATTTCCACCTGATTAGCGGTGAAACGCACCATGATTAATAAGTAACTGTTGAAATGACATGTTATTGATAATCAGGCTTACTGTAACTCAGTTTAATGAGTTTATTTAACTACACTAATGCTGCATAGAGTCTCCATTCCCGAAACTTAAGGGAAAAACAGCTACACATGGCTACACATAAACGGGCTGAAGAATGGAGGTTACACAGTGGCAATAGTGTGACTTTAAAAGGGAAAAGGCCACTGATGGGATACCACTGAAAATGGTGGATTTAAAGGAATAAAACAAAACAGATTTAATCATTTTCTACCTCGTCTGATCTCTGTCTGGAACTTTTTTAATCTTAAGATCCAGTAAGTAAGTGAATCTGAGCTGATTTATAACGGTTAGCACCATCATTATGTTCCATCACATGTTCATCTGTTCTCATTGTCCTAGTAACTAATATTTTTGTTATTTACTAGATGTTTGGATTCAAAGTGAAATGTTTCCTCTGCTGGAGCCTAGATTGGAGGAGGAGCATAGATCAATTTATATGCCTTGACAAACATTCTCAATTTGATTTAGGCTGGGCCTTTGACTAGACCAGGAGTTTCCAAACTGTTCTTATAAATGCTCTGTATTTTCATGTAAATGTTATATATTATTACATGTTATATTTTAGAATAATACTTACAAATAAGTAAATATTATTATGACAAATTTTAAATACAAATGATTTGCATCGGTTCTTGTAAATGTCTTCCAATTTTCTGAGGCTCCCGTAGCGTCCCTTGCTGTGTCCCGAAGGGGCTGAAGACTCACATAATGAGGCTGATTGTGTGAATTTAGTGCATTCACAGCATTAATAACAAGGTAAATCTAGACTTGCTAGTGTTTCAAGTTAAGTTTAAAGGCTGCATCTGTTATTACTGTTGTAATCTTCAGAGGCGTGCACAGACATTTTGGGGGGCGGGTGCTCAGGAGGAGGGGGGGGCACTTTTTAGCACATGTGAAACACTTAATTATAAAAAAGCGACCGTTCTTGATATCTGAAGACGCTTACTGAACTGCTATGATGCTCCGCAACTGGCATGCCCTGCGGGTGACCGCGCGAGTTCACCTGACAAAGGAAGAGAGATATAGGCTGGTCGTGTGTGCAATGAGGTGGCTCATTTCGTGGCATTGTTTCAGTCATTTTTAATGGCTCAGGTTTTCAAAAGATCATTTCAAAACCGACCTCAGTAAAATCTTAATAATATTAATAATAATAAAAAAAGGGCATTTTCGTTGATAAAGGGCAAACTTCCTAGTGCTTTAGCACCACCTAGTGTCTATGTATGCACGCCCCTGGTAATCTTCTGTGATGCAGCACATTACATAAAAAAAAATCAGAGGTAAAATGGCCTGAGCAGGTCCACTATTCCTCAATATGTATCATGAGTCTGACCCGAGCAACAGGCTACAACATGGTAAGTTACCTAAATATTAGCACAATACAATTCACCCATTTCTGTCCTTTCATACAATTTCCACAATAAATATGCATCCACAATAAATTATAGGAAAGATCAATTGCCAATTGCTGAGGAACAGGAGTTGTCCTGGCCAACAGAGGCTGCTGACCTCTTAGCCTGACCCATAAAACGGGTCCCCTACAGATCTTCAACTGGGCTTACTGCAGGGCAAGAACTTGGGTGGAGATGACCACAGTTCTGGTGAAAGCCCATCTCAGGTACCCACGTCACCTCATGGTGACTCCTGACAAGACCTCTGATAAAACCTTCTGTTAATAACAGAACACTTTGCTCTCAATCTGCAGGTTTACTAGTGGTTCCTAGAATTTCTAAAAGTAGAATAGGAGGCAGATCTTTTAGTTATCAGGCTCCTCTCCTGTGGAATCAACTACCAGTTTTAGTCCGTGAGCCAGACACCCTGGGTGTGTCCGAATGTCCGCCCTAATCACTATATACGGCACTACATTTTAGTCCATTTTAGCTGAGTGTCCAAATGTCTAGTGGATGAAAAAGTAATGGACTTGAAATTTTCCACAATGCCTCTTGGAAAGTAGTAATCATCAATGGTCAGTAGACAAGCAGATATACCCCAGATTGCTTTGCGAAAGCTCCTTTCGCAAAGCATCATGGGATTTGCTGTGAAGCAACAAATAACAAAGATGGTGCAAGCACCATGCGGGGAGGTGGAGTTATATGACCAACGGGGAGCGAAAAGTAGTGATCATCTGTCGGAACGCTAAAGTTCACTATAAAGTCCACTATGCAGTCCAGCTCTTCATAGTGATTGAGGGATTTAGGGGTCAAAGTGGATATTCCGACACAGCCATTGTCTACTTTAAGGCAAGGCTTAAAACTTTCCTTTTTGATAGAGCTTATAGTTAGGCCCCGTCCACACAAAGTCAAAACGAACACGAAACGCTAATATTTTCCACGTTTGTCGTAAAGACGGAGACGTAAAATAAATGTGATCGTCCACACAAATGTATGAAAAACGCTGCAAAATGTATGCAAGGCCTGTAAGTGGCGC
>NW_015150472.1:0-1342 GCF_000732505.1 Cyprinodon variegatus
TCCCAAAAAGTAACAGAGTTACTGAGTTACTCCACAATAAAAGTAACTAGTTACTAGTAAAAGTAACTATTGCGTTACTTTTGCGTTTCTCGCCCTGTAACCCTCACCACCCAGCCCCCACCTTCTCGCCGTATATTTCCAAAGCCAGCTGAATAGAGTGGATGACAAAGACAAGTATCTGCAGAGAGATTTGCATTTATTGCAACTCAATGTAAATGACATAAGGAGGGAACACTATCTGATGGGCCTATAAACCCCGTCAGATAGCGTTCCCCTCTTCTTAAGATGGGGGAACGCTATCTGATGCGGTGTAAATATCATCAGGCTGCATTACCTCTACTCATGGGTGGGAAGTTTTTTAACAGGGCAATCAGATCTGGTGAGTGTATGAAATTAATAACCGGGGATGTCTAATTCTGAAATCCTGTGTGTTTGGGTTGTTATAGATACTGCAACATCCATCCATTCATCCATTCAGATTTCTCCCTTTCTCCATAGAGGCTAACATTTGATCGTTCACGCTCTCCGTAGTTCCCCTGTGGCGCAGCTGTTACGCGCCTTTAGCGAGCATGTGCGTTTCCTGTCGGTTGCGCGGTGAATCGTGCCTCCTGCGCTGTGCGGAGATGCAGGGGGAACTGTATCTGATGGGGAAACGCAGCTCGACGTAACACCTGTATTTCCATCTGGAAAACACTGTTTTGCTGCTGGAGTCCTCCTCACTCTCCATCTCTCTGTGTGTGCTGTACGTTAACACCCACCAGCGGAAACACCCACCTACCCAACTGACAGACGAAATCTCAGTATACATCAGTCAATGTCATCCTCCCCTCTCTCATGACAAGGCGTGCACGAGTCCTATCATGAAAAAAGGTTCATTGTGCGACCCGAGTAACATGCAGTAACGGGGTGTCGGCAATGGTAACTGCGTTATAGTTAAAGTCAGAGTAATTAGTTCGATTACTCATTATTAAAAAAAAAGGTTACGCCATTACTTTCAACGCTGTTAAAATATTCTCCACTCTTCGGCTCCATTTGCCTTTGTCCTCTGAGCAAGGAGCAGCCGGCTTGCTTGGACTCAAAATGAATCACGGGATATCCAAGGCTACTTAGGATACACTGGACCCACCCTTCAAGATGGGCAAAAAGAAGGATGCATTCGTTGGCCTCTAAACAAGGAGTCTTCCAATCCTAACAGGTCTTTGCACCATGCTATTGGTAATCGACCAATAATCTGGCCTTCAGAGGATGCAGCCACTCAGCAAGAAACAGCATCAGTTGCTCCACCAACTGAGAGCTCTGAGGCTGAACCACAACCCCAAAATTGCTGCACCTTTAAAGTGTA
>NW_015150472.1:3292-24949 GCF_000732505.1 Cyprinodon variegatus
GCAGCCACTCAGCAAGAAACAGCATCAGTTGCTCCACCAACTGAGAGCTCTGAGGCTGAACCACAACCCCAAAATTGCTGCACCTTTAAAGTGTATCTCAAGTCAACTTTCTACCTTTTTTTTATTTTAACCATTCCACCTTTTCTGTTCACTAACTTCCATCTGTGGGTTCCGCTGTGAAGACAGTGCTGAAGATAAGTAATTTGGAGTCAGAGATAAGGCCAGGCAGAGGATGTTACCAGAGGGGAGACATATTGAATTGGTTCCAGAGGGTCAAAAGCACATAAATGACAGTATGCCAAAACTCAGGACCCATTAATGTTACCCAAAGGAGCTTTGAAAGACCAATCTTCAACCACAGCGAACTGCAGCAACGCAGTTGTTGAACACACCTTCACACAGCTGCAGAGTGAAACAAGGAGGACAAAAAAAGGAAGCAGTCCCCCGAGGGACTCTGGAACCTGATGTGAATCTAATCAATGTTAACCAGTGCGAGGGAAAAAAGTTATAGCGGTATCATTTAAAGCTTACTTTAGATGAGGAACAAACAGATAAAAAATAATATTTACAGTAAGGAGCAAAGTGAGAGGCATACATAGGAAAATAACCTTTAAGAATTCACAATTTTTTACAGAGACAAAATAAAATACCTGAATAGAAAGACTGACAGAAAAATGGCTACAGAACTGGAATGAAGAACCACCACAGCTCCACTGAGACCAGAAGGCGAAAAATGAACATGTCTTGGGATCAAGGCTCTTTGATAAAACCGACATTATTTTTTTATTTTTATATTTTTGAAAAGAGTGAGATGCATGAACATTTAATGTTTACCTTCAACTCTGCTATGTTCAATATGGAGGACGTTTTGTCCAGCTCTGAAGTTATGCTGGTGGTTAAAGCTGCAGTAGAGATTTAGCTGGAAATACTGTATTATACAACAAGTCCTTCAAAAAAGGTAGAAGAAATTCTTTGAATTTTCTGATTCTCCAAAAATGTTTATGGAAGAATTTTTTAATTTAAACTTAAAATAAAATACACACAGGAGAAATGGTGACCAATTTAAAAAATGCTAATAAATCACTTTTGGCCCTACCTGAAATCCACAGAGCAGGCTGCTCTTGACCTAAAAGTCCACCTACTGTAACCACCTTAACCTCTTAAAAACAGAAAGTTATGTCAATAAAGTCTGTCATAAGTGATAGAAAAAGGAAAATGGAAATAAGGCTGAAAACTAGTGCCTCGTAAAACATGTTCAGACTATATCACAAAAGTATGAAAAATCAAATTTCACTGACATATTTTTTGGTTCTTTTTGATTTGTCTGTAGAATTTGGCAAATACGCTCATCTTCAATATGACACCTTCATTTACATGTTTGTTGCGTGCTCTGCATTAGCTGTGTTTTCTCTACAAATGTGCAAATACCTATGTCGATATTCAGAAATTTTCAAAAATGTAAATTTTCGCAATTACAGTTTTTCCATTGGATAAAAGATACATAAAATTTAACATGAATATGTTTTTTCAAGTGATAAGTCTTGAGAACACCATGGCAGCGGCAGATGTAAAAACATGACACATGTTTCATTGTTGCAAATTAAATATAAAAAAATCCTAAGTCTATAAAGAATTCAAATCTAGTGCGCCATTATGCTCCAACTACTTCAGGTCTCCTTCTTCATCTTTTGCAACATAGTGAGGTCCAGTTGTAGATTTCGCAATTCATGTGATGCGGGAAAAAAAAAAAAAAAAGTCGCTTTCCATTGCAGTTTTGCAAAATATAAGAATTTCGATTCAACCTAAAAAAAAATACCCTTATCAAAGAATAAAAAGTTTTTTATCGAAAAATGTATGATTTGTTTGATGTTTCCATTTAGCACATTTATTTTGGTAGTTACAATTTGCACAATTTACGGTAATGTAAATATGGTTATTATTTTGTAGCAAACCTCAAACAACCTTTGTCATCACTTTCTTTATGCAGCATCTTTATTCTTACCACTATTCCGTAAAGACAGATATCTGTCCTCACACACACACATCCATGGATCCAACAACACTTACACGCACCTCTCTACTACAGCTGTATGTAATCTGCAAATCTTCTATTATCTGTCTTTTCTTATCCAGTATTATAACCTCACTAATATATATATAATCCATATCCTAACTTTCCTGTACAATCTGTATATAGTTTTTATATCTATTTATTTCATAGCCTCTTACAATTACTCACTGCTTATATATACCAATTATAGTCAATACATACATAGTCTCTGTGCGAATGTAAATAAATATTTATATCCTGTAATGACAATAAAGTTGAATTCTCTTCTATTCTAAAGTGTGCAACTGATCACCGTTGACAGATTTGTTCAGTTCCTCTTGGTTACTTAGTGAATGCTCCCCTTGCCTGGTCTGTGAGTGAACTGTCAGGTCTTGGTTGTGAAATAACCCTTTCCACTTCTGGATCAGGGACAGAGTCAGTTTTTTTTTTGGATTACAGGTAAAACCTATTTGTTTCTAAATAAGGGGATCCATGACATCAAGTGATTACATTGATTCTTTTTCATGGGATACCAGTGGAAGTGGACTTAATAGAAATGCAAAAATTTGCACTGCTTTGCGTCTATCACAAAAAGTCTCAATAAAATCCTTTTTAAGTATTACATAGTTTGCAAGGCAGTAAATACATTGATTGGGAGAACTGCTGTATTTTTTATTCATTACATAATGTAAACATACAATAAAATGCTTATTCAGCCACTTATCATAATGGTGTCCACTTAGACACATGTTTTCCATCTTTCAGCTGGGATTTTGTGTTTTTGATTAATATCCAATGTCAATAGAGAGGTGGAAAGGAAAACATGACTTACAAATAAATTGTTCACTCAAATAACACATTCTAGATCTGAATGAATGAAATATTTTCATTGGATACTTTGTTCTATAAAAAGTTTGATGTGCTGACAATAGAATCACTTAAAGAGCATCAATGGAAATTTAATTTTTCAACAAATGGAGGCCTGGATCGGGAGTCACACACAACATTAAAGTGGAGAAACACACTTGATGATCCAAGTTTGATGTTATGCCATTAGACCAGGTCCAAATGAGGCTCAGTATCGTGTGTGGGCTCCACATGCCTGTATGACCTCCCAACAATACCTGGGCATGCTCCTGATGAGGTGGCTGATGGTCTCCTGATGGATCTCCTCCTAGACCTGAGCTAAAGCAGCAACTAACTCCATGACAGACTGTGGTGCAACGTGACATTGGTGGATGGATCATGGTATGAAGTTCCAAATGAGTTTAATCAGATTCAGGTCTGA
The DNA here is from genome assembly GCF_000732505.1 of Cyprinodon variegatus. Lineage (NCBI taxonomy): Eukaryota > Metazoa > Chordata > Actinopteri > Cyprinodontiformes > Cyprinodontidae > Cyprinodon > Cyprinodon variegatus. Next base: position 6,631 of record NW_015150472.1, read on the forward strand.
GGAATAGGTGGGTCAGTCCATAGCTTCATCTTGCAGGAACTGCTGACACACTCCATCCGTATGAGGTCTAGCATTGTCCTGCATTAGCAGGAAACAGCATATGGTCTCACAAGGGGTCTGAGGATCTACAGTAATCTATCTAATGGCAGTCATGCTGGCGCTGGTGAGCACATGGAAGACTGTCCCATCAGCAGATCACTCTCCACTGTGTCTTCAGATTCCGTCACATCTGTCACCTCTGCTCAGTGTGAACCTGCTTTCATCTGTGAAGAGCACAGAGCACCAGTGGGGAATTTGCAAATCCTTGTGTTCTTTGAAAAAGGCCATGTCCTACACAGTGTTGGGCTGTGAGCACAACTTCCATCTGTGAACATCAGGTCTTCCTACTATCCTCATGGAGTCAGTTTCTAACCATTTGTGAAGTCACATGCACAGCTGTGGCCTGCTGAACGTCCTATTGCAGGTCTCTAGCAGTGATCCTCCTGTTCCTTCTTGCACAAAAGGCCTGCTGCAGGGTTGTTGCCCTCCTACGTCCTCCTCCATTTCTCCTGGTGTCATGGTAGGACATCCGGCCTCTCGAAAATATGCTGCCAGANTTAGCAGGAAACAGCATATGGTCTCACAAGGGGTCTGAGGATCTACAGTAATCTATCTAATGGCAGTCATGCTGGCGCTGGTGAGCACATGGAAGACTGTCCCATCAGCAGATCACTCTCCACTGTGTCTTCAGATTCCGTCACATCTGTCACCTCTGCTCAGTGTGAACCTGCTTTCATCTGTGAAGAGCACAGAGCACCAGTGGGGAATTTGCAAATCCTTGTGTTCTTTGAAAAAGGCCATGTCCTACACAGTGTTGGGCTGTGAGCACAACTTCCATCTGTGAACATCAGGTCTTCCTACTATCCTCATGGAGTCAGTTTCTAACCATTTGTGAAGTCACATGCACAGCTGTGGCCTGCTGAACGTCCTATTGCAGGTCTCTAGCAGTGATCCTCCTGTTCCTTCTTGCACAAAAGGCCTGCTGCAGGGTTGTTGCCCTCCTACGTCCTCCTCCATTTCTCCTGGTGTCATGGTAGGACATCCGGCCTCTCGAAAATATGCTGCCAGACACAGCAAACCTTCTTGCCTCAGCTTGCATTCATGTGCAATCCTGGTTTAGCTGCACTACCTGAGACACTTGTGTGTCTTGCAAAATCCATCTCATGCTACTACAAGTGTAAAAGCACAACAAACATCCAAAGTTGATCAAAATATCCACCAAAAGGCACAGGTACTGAGACGTGGTCTGTGGTCCCTACCTGTAGAACCGGTCTTTCACTGAGTGTGCTTTGGTAATTGCTGATAATTTCCATCTGTTGTCTATTGCATTTAGAAAACAGCATTTAAAATTAAGCGTCAATCAGTGTTGCTCCCAAAGTAGACAGCCTGATTTCACAGAAGTTTGATTTAATTGAAGTTATATTGTGTTGTTTACTTGTTCCCTTTATTTTTGGAGCAGTATATTTATCCAAACTTACATAAGTGAAACTTTAATAGCTTGAGGCTATTTTTCTTTTTACATATATTTAAATGTTACCATGCAGCTGCCTGCCTTCACCTCTGTTGATAAAGCGAAAAACTTCTTAAATACTAAAAAATCTGAAGCCAAAGTTAGATTATGAAAGCTGACATTTTAAGAACACCCATATTATTGACACAATCTCAGTTTTCTTCAATATGATTCCAACATAATTGGAGCCAAATACGAACTTTTTCTTCTGTGATGACAGACCAAATTAAGACACAAACCCCCTGGGAAAGAGATGTTGAAACCACCAACCAATAAGTTTTGTGGAAAAAGCAAACAACTGTTAAATAAGTCAAATCAGGACAAAGTATTGTTCTGCTATTTTAACTTTACCTCTGTTTATTTGCTGGAATTATTTAGATGGTCAATTATCATGTCTTCAAGTCCAGAAAACCTGGAGAAAGATCATCCAAGTACGAAGCATAAATAAATCACAGTAACTCTTTCAAGCGTTTTTCAAAGTGAATAAGTAATTAAAGGACTCACTCTTCCAACACAAAAAGAGCTTTTTGAGTCACACCCTCAAACCGGCTCAGAAACTTCCATACATGCATGATTACATAGCATATGTAAGTGAGTAGATATTTTTTTCTGAATCATATTAAACTTATGTGTGGAAGATTATTAGCAACACAGAAGGATGAAGCAAGCACATTGCTACAAAAACCATCTACGTCAGAAACACAGGTTAGATTTATAAAATAAAAAAGGTGAATAGGAAGACTTTTCCACCTCCAACCAAAGGCAGGCTCTCTATAAAGTCATAGAGCTGCAGACTTTGCTTTCACGACTTTCATCTAGGATTGTTAGTATATTTTACATAAAAGCCAGAGTTTAGCATCCTAAATATATCGACATCATTGGCCAGGCACCTTTGGCTATGTCCTCAGTGGCCTGCATTTGCATGGCCAAAAGCATCTATAATAGTTACTAGGATTTTTTTTCTTCCATCTTATTTTTTTAACAGATTTTATGGCTTTAAGCAGGGAAATTAATGTCTAAATAGTGAGCTACAAGCTAAAATACAGCTAAAGCTCCAGAATAGCAAAAATGTAATTCCTTTTAATGACAATCCTCTCTGATCTGGTAATGTTGGAACACACCTCATAAACCCCCTGAGACTGAACTATCCATCCATCCATTATCTGGCATGCTTGCCCCGAGCGGGTTCGCGAGGGGTGCTGGTGCCTACCTCCAGCAGTCAATGGTCGAGAGGCGGGGTACACCCTGGACAGGTAGCCAGTCCATCACAGGGCAACACAGAGACGAACATGACAAATAACCATTCATGCACTTACTCAAACCTAAGGAGAATTTAGAGAAGTCAATTAACCTAACAGTCATGTTTTTGGACTGTGGGAGGAAGCCGGAGTACCCGGAGAGAACCCACGCATGCTCAGGGAGAACATGCAAGCAGTGCTACCCACTGCGCCACTGAACAGCCAGAGACTGAACTGATATATATTAATTCTTAAAAAAACCTAAACTCCTAAACCTAAACTTTACGTTCAAATAGACTCCTTCATGTAATCTATTTGATATTCTAACTTCATTTTTCAGCTCATAGGTCCTGTCCAAAATGAAGCCTACACAAAGATGTTGAATATTAGGACTGTTTAGTATGTTTGCTGAACCTCCAACACCTTTCAATTACATTAAGACATCATTACACAAACCTCTTACTTTTCACTACTGAGCCACATTTTCACATTATCTAAATAAATGTCATTTTTTGTCTCTGTTTAAAAAAAACCTTGCTCTGAGCAACTTTTAGAGTGTGAAAAACAAAAGTATGAGCAAAAAGCTTCTAGAAATGTTCTACAGCCCTGAATAGATCTACTAAGCCTTTCATTGATTATCCGTCTGTTCATAAACTAAGGCTTCTCCTTTCACATTATGTTTTTTGTCAGACTGATGTGATTAGTGAAGCTCTGAGAACTTTTCTCCTTACAAATACTAAGGGCTGCCAATCCACAGGAAGCAGTCATAGTTTAGACGATGAATACCAGGAGTCAAACGAGTCAACAGACCTAGAAAATAACCTCTAATAAAATCTGTAAAGATTCATCCGAAGCCCTCAGGGCTCTCTGTGTGGGTGTGGGAGACAGTATGTGATTACATGCTTCGCTGGAGAAAAAGCTTCTTTTACATGAAAGCTGCACACATGAGTGGATCCAAAAGTAACAAACAAGCATGGACAACATCTTCCAATAGCAGGGGCTCCAAACCTCTGTTCTGCTCATACTGGAACAATCAAAATGTTAGATAGTTACCCAGGGGTGAAGACGTGATTGACGTGGCTGCAGGATCGGAGCCTCTCTGGAAACCAGCCAAGCTGTCCGTGGCTGTCTTGTGATGTTGGAGGGGGAAAAGGGGGCTGGGAAGCCTGGACGTGAAAAGGGAACCGTTGCAGTCTCCTCACAAAAGGGAACAGAGGGGGGAGGATCTGGAACACAGAGAACAGGGTCAGAGATTCATTCCTGGTGGACAAAAGGCGATTTGATAAGAGAGGCACATCATTTAACAGCTGTCATTGAAGTTCAATCTATTACAGTTGTTGGGCTGAATGCCAAGATCTCAGCTGATCCTCAGTCCCTGCTTCCCTACAAGTCAAGTGACATACAGACCTAAACACACAGCAGAAACAGCAGGGGTGGGTTAAAACGGAGTGACACTGAGTATAAAGCAAAGGTTTGCCCCAACCTTTAAGCGAGACAGACAGAGCTGAGTGCTGAGGCTGTAACTCAGCTTTGCAACTCAGACTCGGTTGTTGGGCTGTTTATCATCAGCAGACAGCTCATGCGGGTTTGGAATATAGGACTGCTGAGACACCAGGTGCCGGCCACCAGGAAGAAAAAGGGAGTAAGACGGTGTAAGAGGAATGCCAATGAGCATTTCCCATCTCCACCCCGAAAACAAATTTCCTGCTCTGGCAAAACATAGTCCTGCAAAGAAACTCTTTCCTTGCCCTCTAAATTTGATAGAAAGCAACAACAACCGGACTCTTTTCTCAAAGTATTACATCCCGGTCACTCGACAGGAAAACTGGATTTACTCAACAGTTAAATTCGTGTTTAAAATAATGAAGAAAAGCATTTCTCAGCACACTTTTCAGAAAAAAAAAAAATCTGGCATGGATTCTTTAAATGTTGGAGAAATCCAATACTGTGCAAACAAGTTAAAACCTTTAAGGTTTTAACCTTTCATTTCACTGCCATGGGGCAAAAATTTCCTGTAACCTTTAAAAGCTATAGCTTTTAAAGCAAGGCTTTCTGAAGGTCAAAGATTAAGGCTTTCTGAAGGTCATTCAAAGCCGTTATTTGGTCTTTACCTGTTGTTTCAACTCAGGTAAAGACTTCTGTGCCTGCTTTCCTGCGTCTTTCCTCTGTGAAAACTATGAAAGAAATCAGCAGGACCAGACAGAGGAATCATCTTTCTATTGAATGGATGCAAAGTTTTACAGTTGTGTTTTTCTTAAGTATTCAAAAATATAGATTTTCATCATTAATTTCTACAAAAGTGAAAAATTAAAAAGGAAAGTGGTCCCTCTAAAATGGAACCATAAAAGCAATTTCTGTGTAGAATAAAACTTGGGAAACTCACACATCTGCTACCTCTTGAAATGGCTAAACTTACAAACATCATTATTACACAATATGAAGATTTGAGATTAAGAGAAGAGCCTTCAAAAACAATAAAGTGTCCGGAATGAGAGGTTTTAAGAGGTCTCATCTAAACTATGCAGTTTGCATGATGCTCATATAAGACTCCAAAAACCCTATAATGTGTCACAAGACCTAGAGCTTTAACTCTAGTTGAAATTAAGGTTTTTTTTAATATACATCACACAATTACCTTCGAGAACAGGTGTGCTATGAAAAAAAACGTTGCTCTCTGTGAAAACTTAAAGGCCTAAAGGACTTTGCCAGAAAGAACATACACATAGAGCAAATAGTTTTTTGATAGCCCAACAGCATCCATTGGAAATTCTAAAAGCTGTGATGCACCGAGGTCGAAGCGTCATGGTGTGTCAATGCTTTGCTGAAGCAGGACCTGGCTGTACAGCACACCACCATAACATGCATTTTTCACAGCGGCAACATAAATGGCAAAAGAAGAAATAGGGACAATGCTTTACATTACCATTTAAAATCTTTCCTTTATTTAATTTATCTGATACATGTAGGGGAAACTCTCAATTGTTTGGCAGAATTTTACGTCTAAATGATTTATATGCCATCGTTAAGCGGTCTACCAAACCAAAAACATGTCCTTAAAAGAAAAAAAACAATACTTTTAGTCAGGGACATCTCAAATAACCCTAGTCACATTCATCCAAGTGCACTCATAAGCACGTAAATTCATAAACTGATTCACAGATCATGGGCTACCAGGAGTTAAGTCCATTGGCCAGGGGAATATTGGGGAATTGTTAGCAAATCTAGCCTCCAAGTTGGAAGGCTACCACTTTACTCAGCTGCACCAAACTGAAAGAAGCTTAACTTTAAGAGCCAAATAGTAGTCAGAGAAAATCCATCCAAGGTTTTTTTTTTTTTTTTATTAAAGTCCATCTCACTGAAGAAGGAAAAAAAAGGGGGGGGAAGTCTCAAAGCAAAAAAAAGTGCAGTTTATAATTCACATTTGAGCTTTTTATACCAGGATACAGGAGATTTCTATGACTTGTTTGTGTTGCTGCCTGTCAGACTTCTGTGCTGTTGATGGAATAGCTGTTCCCCATTAGGTGTTTGTGTAGAAAAGATATGTTTGTTTGTAAGACGAATGGAATGTTTCACAGATTTAACATATTCAATATACAATTTTTTGTGTGCTCCATCCCAGGAGAATGTCAGAATGAAAGCTGAATAAAACCAACCACTGTTACATCACCAACAACTACAGGAAAAGTGAGATAAGATTTTCATTTTAAGAACCGAGAGTGAAAAATTCAGCATAGCAGCTATTTTAGGCTTCAAATAAATTACATCCACTACCTCCCAACAAATAATGAAATGTAACACTGTTAAGGAGATTACCATGTTTAAATATTGGCTCATTTATTAAAAGCAAGACTTCTTTTGATTTTAACAAAATGTTAAATATCCAAAAAATAAAAAAGCCTACATAAGGCCAAACAAGGTGAGAAACAGAAAACAAAGCTAAGCTATCTTACCTCATATATGAAACCCCTAAATGTTAATGACATGTAGAAAGCAGTGTGGAGAAGAAAAGGTTAATCGAATCTGAAAATGTCAATAAAAACTTGCATTGCTCTAATTTAGCTTGGACCATAGTGATTGTTTCCATTTATAGATATACCTTGAAATGCATTAAACACAGTTCAGGGGAAAAAAAATAAACACCCAAAGCATCTGAAATCAGGTGTTAAAAAACCAAAGATAAAGCACAAACTTAATGATTGCTGGGATAAAAGCAAGGTCAGGGAAAGGTTTAATCCTCCCGTGTGCTTTAGCCATTTGCACAGAGCGAATGCGAAACACACCAATAAACACAAAATACTGTAGACAGAGCATGGAGACATGAAACCCACTCATATTGTTTGCTACTGAAAGGAGTGAACGAAGTGGAAAAATAGCACAATTTAGAACAAAAACTGCTTAACAAATGACAACATTAGTTCTTAAAAGGATGTTTCCTAGAACAATACATCTAAATGGGGCACACCAAGAGTTCACACATGAAAAAATTAAAGGTATAAAGCTAAAGAATTGAGTAATCTCTTCTTTTTATTAGAAAGTGAAGTAAAGCCATTTAAATGTAAGCCATCTTTTACCTTGGCTTTCTACTTTCCCCACTAGTTAGAGGAAAAAGCAGCAGGTATTATTTCTATGACAAAAACACATCAACATTTCTGAGCTTTAGTTGCTGCACTGGCTCCCTGTTAGACCAGTATTGATTTTAAAATCCTACTGCACGACTTTAGAACCTTAAATAGCCTTACCCCTAAATACATCTCAGTCTCCTTGCCCTGATTCTCCCTTTCCCTGCCATAACAAGAGCCCTCCCTATTTCTTCCTTGAATTGAGTTTGAGACAAAGAGAGATGGAGCATTTTCTCATTAACCTCAACAATTTCTTTTCCTACTACAGTACCTATAAATATTTCCCTGGAATTGTTCTGTTTCTGAAAACTTTTAGAGATATTCAAATAACCTATCATACACTTTATTTTATGAAGGCCACTTCATTATTAATCCCCACCATGTCCCTACTCATCTCAATAAATGTGGCTAAACTGAGAAAAAAAAAAAAAAGGCTTGAAGGTCTCAAGGAAGACTGTCTAATCCATCATCTGAGCATATGTAAAGAGTGGAACAATTCAAAAGATATGTCAGTCTACCCAAACTGAAAGATGGGCAGAGGGAGCACTAATCAGAACACAGTGAAAAATTGTTTTTGCATTTACCTTATCATATTTAGTTACCGGTACTTCAACAGAATAGTTTCATGTTAGCAGGGTAGGACATAACACAAATGTGTTAAAGTAACTAAATATGATTGCACTTTTTTTTTTTTCCAGTGCAGCCAGCAGCAGAGAAGATAGAGAGGATGGATGGATGGATGGATGGATGGATGGATGGATGGATGGATGGATGGATGGATGGATGGATGGATGGATGGATGGAATTAAAAAAATGTAACCGTTGTGAGTCGTTTATTATCCCTTTCATCCATAGTTTTGAAAAACCCTTAGATTAGGAATAAGGAAAACTAAAATTAGACATGTCTTACGATTTCTATAAAATTTATTTTAAAACAAATAATTTTCTAAATAAGCTAAAAGCACATTTTTTCTATCCTAATATTAGCAAACCAACGAGACAAACAGCCCAATCCACCTGTTTGATATTTTATTTGACAACCTAAGTTGGGTATTTTAGCTTTGGATATTTCAAATGATCTTTGTTTTATTTAAGCAGTTCATTATAATTAATTATGCTAACATGAATTAATTAATTAATTAATTAATCTTTATTTATATATTTTTGCTTTGAAATTATGGTAATGCTTCCATCCTATGCTGATAATGTTTTCTTAAAGAATAACTATAAACTTTGATGAAGAATTGAATGATGTTCAATGTATCATTATGATGGAAAATCACTGATAGAGGCTGAAAAACACTCAAGAGTGGTGCCGATGTTCACCTTCAAGCATGGCAACAACTCCCAACATAAAGACAGAGTTTCAGCCTCAAACTCAAATCCCAGAGGGCTGGAGTTTTGCCTTTTAAATGTGTCCCTTGCCCTACACACATGAATCAAATGACTAACCTCTCTCACTGGCATCCAGTCAAGCTGCAGAATGCAGAGCTCTGCTAATGAGCTCATATTGGAGCCAGGTGTGTTGAAGCTGAGATGCATCTAAATGCTGCAGGACACCAGTCCTCTAGAACTGGATTTTGAAACCACTAGTTTAGATCAAAATATGTTTTCCGGTAAACTGGTATTTGAGTCCAGAGCTACTGTATTTTCAGCAGGGATTCTGCGGCAAGATTTGAAAATGAATGTCCACAAGAGTTCTCTATCCAACCTGACTGAGACGGAGCTCTGTAGCACAGAACGTAATGTGCAAGCTCTATCTATGCAAAGCTGTCATGCCTTAAAAAAACTTGGCGTAACTACAGCAAGATGGGTTTCTCCAATGTACTAAGAAAATAAATAAAAACATGTGTTCCAGAAAACTGGACATTGCTACACAGTCCAACCTGCACTGAAGTAAAAATAAAAGGTTAACTTGCTGCTATCTCAGTGAGTAATCTGAGGGTCTAACGAGAAATGATTAAGAATATCCTAAATGTCAGTGTGTTTGTGTAGCCATTATTGTGCAGCTTTCTCTGATCTCCAAACCTGAAAGCTGAAGGGTTTTTCAGCAGCAAAGTCACTTATAACACTGTCATCTTGTGCTCTACTTATTCTGATGTAAATAAGGACGCAGTTGTTATTCAAAGTGTATCAACTGAGTGAGAAATATAAGCAGTAAAAAGCCCAGTCATCTGCTGCTTCTTCCTCTTCTAGCCTCCAACTCCTTCATGTAATGAAAGCCCGCAGGATAGATCACTAAATAAGTGTGCAGCAATTCTAGCTTTGTTCACATCTTGAACCACCCAATTTCAGTGCTTGAATGATCTCAGAGGATATCTTTTCTGGCCTATAGGTTCCTGATATTGTCTGTGAAGGGTGATGGGTCAGAAAAAGATGTTCAAAAGCCTTCATGATAACAGAGAAAACAAGGCTGGCAATTTCACCCAGCACGGGGACCTGGCCCTTTAGCAAAGGCAGGGTTTGGGGTTCATCAATAAGTGCCTGTGACCAGGTTACCCCTCTTAGGACCAGGCAGGGCCGAGACCAAATGAGTAAGCTGATGTCATACTCGAATATGCAGAGGGAACCATGAGGAATTGGTACAAAAAGGATCAGGCAGTATTAAGAGGCAACCTAATCCACAAATGCCTGAACTAGCTTTCAAGCCATGGATTGGTTCTTCACTCAGGAGGAAGAAGAACTTGCTAAAAGTTGAGGGATACCTCTAGAAATGTTGGGCTCCCATCCCTGGAAAGCCTAGTTTGTGGGACCCAGCTCATTGAGAGCAGCTGGAGTCTCGTTTACCCTGTGGCCCATGGGATAAGATGGAGGCTGTGCAGGGTTTGCTTGTCTGTCCACAGCTCATCCGCCTTCCCATCTTATGCATGTTTGTTTGGTATATTCTATCAGAATCACACAGCTTCATCCTTCCTGTGTACAGAGACCTACACTCATTGGTTTTCCATCTTCTAAGAACTGGTCTGATACTACATAATAACATTAAAACAGCTGTAACAGAACAAAAGAAAATCCAGACAACTTATCCCATGGAGGCACAGTCCCAAAATTGTAAGAAAGCTTAGATTCTAAATAATTTTCTTTTTGGGAAAGCCTGTTGCTTTAAAATCATCACATCATATTCATTTCTGCTCATATTTAATGTGTAGCTCAAGATTTTAATTCGGTATTCACTAAATTCACTGAATTTATATAGCATTTAGGTCAGAGCTAAGTCGATTTGACATTGACTTTGTCTAAAGAATATTCCCGCTCCAGTTATGATAAAATTGAGTGCAAATACTATTTTTGGTAACATAAGCTGTATCCCTGTAAACAAAAAATCACATTCCATCTCAGTTTGCCTTTTTTTTGCAGCCATTTTACTTCAAATGTTTGTAGAAATCATTTTTTATGGTACAGTATGGTTTAAATCAGGTTTCATTGAATTCAGTACCCATTTATTTGTCGCTATCCCATACTAGTCTTAATATTTATTGGATTCGAACTATTTTTTCCATTTGCAAAATTAGGAAAACCTAGCTCACTCACCAACAACACAGAAAAAGTTCTTAAGGAAGAAGTACTGGAGATATTTACAAAAAGAATCTCTTCACCTAATGTTTTGTGGCTGCAGGCTGTATAGTTTTGTCACTCCGATTTTACAAGTGATGTTTGCTCCCAGGTCGCCCTGAAACACAAATTTATGAAATCTACTGCCAGAAAGTTCTTACACGCCAGAGCTTTCATTTCCAGTTATTTGCCTGAGGGCGTGACTGGTTTTTACCCCACTTTAAATAGCTTGTCAATATAGTAAATTACTATAAAACAGAACTTAAGGTTTAATAGAGATTTAATCTTAACCAGACAGAGAAGGTATCTCAGATTATAGAACTGGGTGCCTGTCATCGATGTAAGGTAGAAAGAACGGGGGAATGAGCCAAGCACAAGGATTACAACAGTTTCTCATTGATCGTCAGGGACGAACATACATGCATATTGATTGTTGAGGACAGTCACCACTGGGATCTTTAAGACTATACTAAAATACATTCCAAGGTTTATTGAAATGCACCAAGATAACTGACAGCTTGTCTAAGTATGTCCCATTTGTGATGTGCACAGTGTCAGTGAATTTCTGTCAATGTCCCAAATAACTGTTTTTGATAGCTGAGCAACATGAAGCTTTATATAATGTCTAACATTCGTTAATAAAGACAGTGCAAGAGCTTTCCTTTGGTAGCCTCAAAGGTTTTGATTAAATCAGTACACCAAAACTGGGCTTATTTCAAAATAAAAAAATGCATACCCTCAACTTCCGCTGCAAGTTTGAATATGGCAGCATGTGCATCATGTTTATTTTATTTTATTAATTTTTTTGATGAGATGACTAAATTGATTTTCTGAAAAGGCCTGCTTGATGCAATACTTGTTTGAGGAGCATTGGTTGGACACAATGCACTGCCAAAATCACAGCAATAACCTACAAGGGATTCTACAACAGCAATTCCTGATGAGTTTGTAAACTTTGTATGAAGTCAAGGCACCATACTGCTTCATAGTCTCAAAAACTGTAAATATACAGGCCTTATGACATGGATGCACTGCTACTGCTAACACTGTGCTTCCACTTACAATAAGCTACCAATAGACAAAAAAATAACACACAAATAAACTAGCACCTCAATCCAAAAGGTTGGTCTCCTCTTATTTCATATGCTTCTTCTGAGATCAAAAGATCTTTTGGTTGGTTCAAACCAAACACATTCCTGGTGTCAGATCGTCTGGTTTACATGCAAAGTCAAAGGTGGACTGCATCAAGCAGTATTGAGAGGTCCAAAGGCTGTCGGGGCGTTGGGGTGTCCTGGCAAGATATCGGAACTTATGCAGCTTGACACAGAGCGTCAACCAATAAAGTTCATCCAATTTTCTTGTGAGATACTACATGCAAGCCGTGATCAATTGTGCAGAGCTGTCAATATGATAAATTAAGAAATGTAAAAGGGACAAAATCATGAAGTTTTAAAAAGCCAGGAGAATAGATTTTTTAAGTACAAAGAAAACAGATTGAGCTCTGATCCTTATCATTCCACTAACTTTTTCTGAATTAAATTTGGCAAAACAGTTTATATACCTACAATAAGTAAAAATGTTTAAACCTGCCGACATAAAATATTTAGTTTTCATATTCAGGTCCTTGCATTTTTTAAATTCATATATAAAAAAGGTTTTACATACATACTTCCAGCCACTCAGTTTTCACTGGGAACTCCTGGCACTGTTGCCTACCGAGGTGCGGGCCGTCCACCACTTGGAACAAGAACTTATTATTTTTGTAGGATTATAAGCCTAATAAAGTGATGCACATGTAAACTTTTGAGGTATACTTTGACGCTTAAAATTTCCAACTCATCAAAGCCAATAAACCCTATATTGCACCGACTGAAAAAAGCAGCTCAACAACCGTAGAGTCGAGCATCCAGAGCATAAAAGCATATTGACCGGCATTTGACGCGGCATCCAAGTTTTGCTGTTCAAGCATTTTGGACACCCAGAAGATGTTTTGGACTTGTTAGGATAATTATCATTAATGATTTGTGAGTTTATTACACCTTAATATTAGCTGCCTTTTGCGAGTCAGAACTGATGTTTTCCCCGATTGTTTATCTAATTAATGTAACTGTCGGGATATACAGTTACAACCTTTATTCTGTACGTGGCAAAATGTTTGGAAATGGAATGAGAGAAGTGTCCTTCTCTCATTGGCTGGAGGCATGGATGTCTAATCAACTGCTATAGTGTATGATGTAAAATGTGATGATGTGGCAGACTGGAATTTGTAAAATGCCTCTATAACTGTTAATCGGGCCCACTTCCCAAGAAGTGGGCCCAGGGATAAGCAGCTGCCTTCTGAAACCCTAAGCAACTTCTCTGATCTAAGTAAGATTGAAATTTCTATCAAAATCTGTTTTCATGTCTCATTGTTATTTAATACATATACGTTATTATTATACGTTATGAATTATTTGCCCCGAGTGATCTCTTTTCAGGAAATAGAACCAAAGAGAGAAAGCTTCAAGGTGTCGACATAGAACCTTAGATAGATCTTTAACAGTCTGAACACACCATTAGTGTAAGATTCTGAGTTACCAAACACTTTAAACCCAGCACTGAAATTCATCTTTTGAAACAAAGGTAAGACTCACGTGAGCAAAATATAATTTCAAAGCTGCTTTAAACACTGCAAAGAAATCGGAATATTTTTTTTCTTGATTTTTTTTATTTTTTTATTCATCAAGATATTTCCTTTGCTCCCGTAAGATAAACATTCATATCTTATCAATAACCTAACTGTGTCCCTTTAACTGCTTTGAAAAATCTGATCATAGAAGATCCAAAGAGCTTAATCTATGTATCAGATCTCAACACCATCTACTTCATTTGAAGTTGCTTTAGATTTACAAGGGTATTAACTGCTTTGATCTGTGCATTTGAGTATTAGATTTGCACGTGTGAAATAAAAACATCAACTCAAAAAAAAAAAAAAATGGAATGAGAAAATCTGATGTCTTTGTGCCTGAAAATTATTTGGTACACAAAGCTTTCATCCCCCTGGCTCTAAGCCGTGCTAGATCCTTCAACAGCTATTTCCAGTTATGCGCAAAAACCCCAAGTGGCTAAATGCTCTTGCCATTCATAAAATGTGTGCCCTACAAACCTAAATAAAGAGGCTGCTGTTATATTATAGTATAGTGGTTTCATTTATCATTTTTAAAAAGCACTTTAACATTTTCCTGGTGTAGCTGCAGCATTTCAACACTGAAGTATCATAGATGTGAGAATCCCAGTGCTCTTCAACAGCAGGCTCAAAAAGGAGAGAAACATTTAATTTAGTTTCTCAGACGGTAGTTACAGTAATAATTATCAGTTAAAATTTTAAGCATGTTAAGCAATTAAAAGCTGTAAAACTTAAGGTATGAAATAAAGCTTTCTACATATTAATTGGCAACTTTTGTACTGCAGCGTGTCTGAAAGGAAGATACAATTTTTGCAATCAAATAAAGTGAAACAAAAAATAGCATTTTTGCACCAATTAATTGATTCTCAAAAAGCTCTGGATGACATGTCACTCAGTTCCTGAGGTCACTTTGATGACCAAACAGGAAAGGCTCCAAATACATCTTTCTAACTCTGCTCACCCTAATAAAATACCCTTTGTTTCCAAATATTACAATTTGTCAGAAATGGTCCCAGTGGACAATTTTAAAAATCATAAAACAGAAAACCTATCACTAAACCTAGACCAAACATACGAGTTAAAAAATATATACTTTTGCCCCTTTACAAGTAACTGGATTTAGAGAAAGAGTATATCTAACTCTGGGAATATGGGTCACAATGGACTTTATATGGTTTTTAAAGAATTTTTTTAATAATATATTTCATATATATGCATTGAGTTTATAGATAATTTGAACAAGATTTTATTTGTTCATTTTTTCAACAATTTGTGAAATGAATCAAACATGGCAACATCTGATTGAAATACCTCAATCCATGATTCTATTAAATTTGTTTTTAGTAGATAATTAAAGATAGAGCAGTGATTTTATAAATTGAATTGAAAGAATTTGTATGAGCGGAGAATCACCAAGCAAAGATATTAGTGCACCTCCAGAGGACATCTATAAAGAAATTAACTTCAAGAAGACTGTTATGAGGAAATCTGCAATTAAAAGTTAGGCGGTATCCCAAGGCTCCCCTGTAAAAAGTTATTTGCATGATGGATTCAAAAGCAGACAGGAAGCAGACATAATAACTTCTGAAGTGGGTCGTTTACTTAGAAATGTACAATTGGACTTAAACAACTGGAGAGGATGAGCAATGAAAACCCAAGGACCACGGGCCTCATACATAAAAGACTGCAGCTTTTATACTAAAAACTGTGTGCTTCAAGAAATTTGGAAACACAAGGTGAAGTCAAAAGACATATTAAAACATGCCTTTATATGTTACTGCCCACTTCACCTTCGAACATCCCAAACAAGTGGTTTTGCTCCCCAGGTACAGTAGCAGCCATTCAAAATGACCCTTCCTAGTCAAACCCCAGCCGAATGGCAGCCTACTCCACTGCATGTCCCAGCAAAATCCCCTCCAACCTCCAGCCACTGGCCTTCTTCTGGGCGTGCATTTTTTTTTTTTTTACTTTTTTTGACTCCATCCTTACAGGGTCTGACCTGGAGATGATGCTTCTCTTTAGATGTCAATGTCCACAAATCTTGACAGAGAGAATATTTTAGTACAAATATTGATGTTTCAAAAGGAACTGTAGGGGACCAGCCAAGGGCCCATCAAGGAAAGTGGGGACATTTTGAACGGCTACTATTGTAAGTGGGTTAATATTCTTGTGATTCTAATCCAGATTTACAAGCTATCGTTTTTAGACATTTAGAGTGAAGATAAAAACAATCAGCATGCTTCTAAGATTTAAACTGACAGAATGGCATACAAAGTGCTGTCAAGACCCTAAGTGCAGATCTGTCAGTCTTTTAGAGAACCACAACAGTGACACTAACACGATGTGTGACTTAATGCTAAAATCCACCCCCACCATTTGGTGTTGTCCCTCGATTCCCCAGTGACGACCCACTGACCCTGAATGTTTAGCTGACTGAAAACAACATTTCAAAAGGAATCCAATCTGTTCGGAGGACAACTAGCTGCCAAAGCATTACTTTCTTCAAGGTGGATACAGGGCATTTACAACCCTGAGTCACTTTCTCGTATCCCCCCTGCTGGCTTTTCCTCCTACCGCTATTAAATTGGTATGAAAGTTCAGTGGTGTCCCTGCCTGTCAGTTTAAATAGGACAGTAAAGTGCACTTACATCACCACATCAACACAATTCAGCATCCACAGTTTTAAGCTCACATGTCACATTCACGCTTGCTGGATAATAAGGCGTTTTGTCGCTGGTTATGAGGGTGCACTCGCTCGGAGAAGTCCATTCCGAGTTCCAGGGGCATGAAATAGATTTTGACTGGTGAGATATAGCTTGTGTGGGCTTGCAAATAATTGTATCAAACTTACTAGAATAGCATGATGATTAAACTCTGGTTTCCGATTACATTACTATTCAGCCAGAATGTTCATAGGTCTATAAATAAAAATAAGCATAACACTTAATGCAAAGTCAGGAAAATAAATCAATACGTGTGGAAAAAAGCAAAACAGCCAAAAGGAAAAAGAAAACATAATGGAAGATGGAGAGAAGAGAAGAGGTGGAAGAAGAGATATAACATGGAAATAAGGGGCAAAGAGAATGCCAAGTGAGTAGGTTATACCTTTTACTCTGATCAAACAACAGACATAAAGGCACCAAACACATTCAGCTAACGATTCCAGGACTATGGCAGCACTCTTGTTCCAGCTTCTGCCATTAAGCCCAGGTGCATGTGATGGTAAGTGAAAAATTGGGAGGATCCTGTCATTTCCCTTCACCTCAAAGGTATGTCAGCAATCCCATGGCAGTTCCCTGTGCTAAATGTTCAGAATAAATCTTCCCCGTCTTACAGTAAATGGGTCCCTATATCTCAGTGAAGCTACAGCCCCTCTGCACACATTTACCAGCTTGGAGACTTAGTTATTTACCACTATATAGGACAATAAATGGCCAATTTGATTCATCCACCATAGCCTGTTGCAGATAATTCAATGTGATATAGTGGGAAGTGGGAGGAGGACCTTCAGCTGTAATATTTACCCTTTTGTCCTACAGCACACAAATGAAATACCATCTTTGCAACGGAGGGTTTTACTTTGATTACGTATTGCTTAAACCAAAATCTAAACTTAAAACAGTACAGAACACATGTTTGAAAACTTTACATTTTATTTTTTGGTTTTAGTTTGGCATTGTTTGTCTGTAATCTTTAGAGATTAGTGACTTAGTGTCTTTGGTTTATTTTGCTTTGGTGCTTATAGCAGAATGGAGTGGAAGATGAATAGAAATGGTTCCCAACTAATTAAAGCATTTCTCTTGTCTGCCGTAGTAGAGTAAGCCAAGTTAAACAGTTGTCCCATCCCAGGTTTCTGAGTGGTGTGGCTGGCCTCTCTCTTACTGTAAGGTGCATTGAGACCAGCATGGTGTCGCAGCGAGGGTGAGGGATTTACATAGTATCCCTGTGCGAACCGTGGGGAAAGGCGGGGATGTGGCCAGCGGTGAATCCCAAGCAGGGACAGCGGTCAATGCTATGCTCTCACCTTGTGCCACTAGGTAGAACTGAGGTGTTGTCAAACAGCTACACCATATGGAGAGAGCGGAGCAGGGATTGCTGAAGTTGAAAACTTTGATCACAGCCAATCAGGGATTGGTTGCAGTTGTGGCATTGGTTAAAGAAGCAGCTGAAACAAAGCTTTCCTCAGTTAAAATGGAATATAAAGGAAATAATGTTGACAAAGTATGAATGAATGAATGAATGAATGAATGAATGAATGAATGAATGAATGAATGAATAGGAATTTATTGCAAACAATTTCAGACAGACAATTCTACAAACAACAATAAATGAATCAACCAAATACACAGAAAAAAAGACTAACATCAACCAAAAGCTAACATCAACCAAAGCAAACACCAATTTCCAGACTAACTAAATTCACCTGAACATAAATTAAAAAAAAAACTCCTCCACCAAATAAACCGGTCAGTATATACAGCTAGAAAAGCGACACTGATTAATGTAAATTGTCTGAAAAGCGGTATGAAGAAATAACACTTATTATTCATACCCTTCTCCCTGTAATTGCACTTAAATTCACTTAAAGTAACCTTCCTGTTAAAATTGTGTTGTTTTTTTTATGTGTAAGAAATATGGAAACATTAAGAATATGTTTAACAGTTCCATTTTAATTCATATTTCTTTTTTTTTTTTT
>NW_015150472.1:28001-32097 GCF_000732505.1 Cyprinodon variegatus
AAAAAAAAAATTATAATATTCTCCCCCTCCCCCTTCATATTTCAATCCGTTTTCTTATAACTTTACGAGAGGGGAGGTAATTCTTGGCAGCTAGGTAATTCTCTGCATTGCGTTAGGTGAAAATGGGGACGAGCATGTAGGATGGCCTTATGTAAATATATGACCTGAATGATTGACAACTAGGAGGACTTATTTTGATAATCCACCTTGAAAAAGAACATCCTCCACTATACCTTTAAGCAACTAAACAGACGTGTCTCTTACCTGATCAGACAGTTTTTATTGTTTTGTTATGTAGGATTTAATCTACATGGACTGAAGGCAGGAGAAAGAAGCATGTCTGTTCAGAAAAAATAAATATAAAATCAGAATCGCAGCAACTGGCGCTTGAAATTGGTCCTCCTAATAAGAAACGGACTCTTGTTTTCCGTATAAATAGCATTTTATTAATCTGTGTAGGATTATATATAGGCCTAACTTGCCACAGTCCCATTCCAGTGTAATTGGGATCTCTATAGTCATTAGTTTGTCAGCTCTGTGTTTTGCACGAATCCAAACCCCCTCCTATGTAGTTATAAATAACAATTTCAAAGGCAAAGCAAACATAAAGATGAAGACTTTAAGTTCATAGTTGATAATAACATACATATAGATAATACATCACATTTATGTCAATAAATCCACTTTACTACTTCCAGATTATGATGTATCATCACCAAAATTTAAATGGATTGTTCCTTGGACTGAAGTGCACCTTTGGCAAAAATCCATTCATAACTTTTCAAGTTATCCTTTACACAAACAGACAAATGCACAAACCGACTCAACTAAAAACCTAAACCTCCATGACAGATGTAATAACTAAAGTGATATTCTTGTTTAATAGGTCGGTAACCATTTCTTCTACCACAGTTCTGCTTGCATGTGAGGTTGAAATGCAAGAAAACAGCTTTTGTACTTGCCAAATATGCCCTACAAGCCAGAGGAAATGTAAAGCAGCCATCAAAGAACGAAAACCCAAAAACATGTCACATGGATCCACCTAAATTGGCAGAGCAAAAATCACACCACCTGGATACAAGCTGGCGTGATTGAGCATCTTATTAACATCTACGGTACTTCTTGTTTTCTTCCTCACCTCTTTTGTCGGCTGGAGAAAGAAAGGTGGCAAAGATATGAATAAATATCTGCCCACTGCAGTGTAACAGCTTGGCGCCTGGTTGAAGTGGCTAGGCATACAGAGTGGCCTCTCACAGGGTGTCCTCTCCTTTTCTACGTCCTTGCTGCCACCTTGCTCTCACATTGCTCACACTCCATTATTCATGTTAAAGCATGGCCAAGACATGAACAAAGATAAAGACAAGAATGCCCTGCTGCTGGTGGAGCCATACAAGAGCAGCAGGGATGTCGACTCAGGAAACAAAAGCTCATTGCTCTCTCTTTTTTCTGCATTTGTGACAACAATCTGATCATTAAGGGACAAAACAGGTAAACTGCTCTGTTGATTGCAGCTATTTATCCCATACCTATTTAGCTGTAGAACTATGCAATCATCACATAATTTGTGTCTGAGAAACCAAACAGCGCTGAAGTACTGGTGCTAATTAGGAGGCATACTGTAATTAAGCCTGAGTTTTGGTTCACAAACCAGTTTGGGAGGAAATGCTGCTGCACAACTGTAAACTTTAAAAGAAATCCATTTGCTTTGGGTCTGTGATCATAAAATGAAGGTTTTCATTCACCACAGTGAGTAACAATACATCATGTGTTCAGGTAGTTCTTGCCACAATCTCACATACATTTGAGAATATGCTGACTGGCTCCTTTTGGTCCAGTGGTATACAGAATGTTCAATTTACAAATGTTATATCCAGTCAGATGTGCACTTTTTGCTCGGTAAGAGTAGCAATTGGTCTCTCTAGAGGGTCATATGTAGTGATAACTTGCAGGCCATCTTCTCCTAATGAGCCTTATAAGGATGTGGCTGACCGGGCACAGTGCCATATTCCATATCTGAAGTCTTTTTTCAGTCTCTTTTTCTGTAAATCATGGGAGAGACAGACAACATTTTGCAGCAGTCTTTTTTTAATGAAACTAATCACTACGTATCTCACCAAAATGTTCTCAAAAGTCTAATTATCCCAGTAATTGAACGAGTCAGGGAATTCCTCTCAGTGTGCAGATCTATTAAACAGAGTAAGGCTTTAATTTCTGCTAGGTTTAATTATTGTTTGAGAAAGCTAAGGGAAAATAAAGCTTGTCGGTAAATATGAATTTAAGATTACATAAAAATGTATATATCATGCCCATGTTACACAAAAATGGGGAATGATGCTAACTTAACCTTTTCTGGCTCATCCTCCTTGTGAAAAATAAGTCCACACAAGCAACTGATATAGAAACTGACCCTTAACACATGACCATGGGCCAAAATCACCAAGTATGCAGCAACCATATTTAATGTATTTAAGGTTTTGTTGTTGTTTTTTTTTTTAAATGAAAAATGATGACCTACTACAAAGGTTTGTCTTAATGAATGAAAGCTAAATAGTTTATTTTCTTTGGGGCATGACTGTTTTCCATGTTGTTGGTGTGGAAAACGAATCGTGTATTTTTTCCAAGCAACATGAGGACATTTTTTTATTCCCTGTGATTATTTAGATAACTTCTATGAACTGCTGTTCTGAAGGCTGTTCTTGAGTAAAAAAAACTATTTATTATAAAAAGAAAGCAAATAAAAGAAAAATATTTCTATTGAACAATATGTAAAATATCCTTTAAAGATTTTTTTTTTTTATTGGCTTTACTATCAAAATGAGCTAAGCATTTCTGGTCCTGTCAGTGATGAATCGTACGAACCTTTGCAATCATCTTTAAATTTCTAATTTATTAGCTTTTATTTACAAATTAATACTCTTCTGCACAGCTTATTAATAAAATATAAACTCCCCCCGGAGTCTTCAAGTATCATTATGTTCTACCTTGTACCTCCATTAAAATGTCATTTTTGCATCTCTCTAGCATATATGGTCTCTCTTAACAAGAAACTTTATTGAGGTAAAAAGATTTCAACAAGGACGCTGACCAGGTCAGGCTCCTTTGCTCAGAATTATTCATTCTTATACAGCAAAATCCATTAGATTGAACTGAATGTTTTATGAAGCTCTTGTAGAAGCTTTCAGTGTTTAATCCATAGGAAGATTTTCATTTTAAGACAGGTCACTGGTTTCAGTCAAGGCTGCCTTACATTCCCCATTGAGGTTATACAGGTCTAATTAAAATGCAGGTCAGCATGGCATGATGATGATGATAACACTGAGCAATGGAAAATTTTCGTTTTGTAGGAGTCATTACCTAAGCTTTCAAATGAAAGGTGCTGGAGGTTTTCTGTTGACTAGCAGATTGTTATCTGGCTATGGCTGATTGCTAACAGTGGCGGTGTCCAAAGTGTTGCTGAGAAGTTATTTGCAGCCCATGGACTCATTTTGTGCTGCCCCCAACACACATACAATAGCAATAGTGGTTGCTGCAGCGTATCGTTTTTAGTTCAAATCTTCTTAAACAGAAGATTTTAAATACAACACAAAGATAAGTCACTGAGCTTTTGAGTCAAGGAGTCGATGCAATCAGCTGATTTTCCTTAGATAGAAATTTCCCTGAACAATCTGATCGTATGATCTTATCTGGTCTCTGTAGAGTGCCTTGAGATGACATGTTTTGTGAATTAGCACCACATAAAATTAAATGAACTGAATTTGAATAGGTACTGTTTTTACATTTTTCTTAATTTTCTAACACATAATAATAATATAACTTAATTGACCTCACATCGGAGAAATTTACCCCTGTACTTAACCCATTCCCTTATAGAGCAGTGGGCTGCCACCATGGGGCCCCCGAGGAGCAGTGTGGGTTAAGGGTCTTTGCTCAAGGACTGTGTGGGAGTATAACCTGACAACAGCCAGATGCATGTCTCGCTCCGCCTAGCTCCGCTCACATACATCTGGGAACCCGCCATAGGAATTGCCTTTACTGAAGGCTGGGCCTTATCAAAAACCCTTGCATATGATTGGATAAGCCACTTGTCTCTCATCTT